>NC_044905.1:61497331-61770998 GCF_001633185.2 Quercus lobata | reverse complement strand
AATTTCTGCTTGATCTGATAATATGAGATCTCTTGATTGTTGATATAACAAAATCTTCTTAGCAAGCATTTCTTTTTGTTGAAGTGTTTTTGTGGTGATGTTAGGGCAAATAACAGATGCTATGGGCCGTGAAAAGGGCAAATATACTCTCGTTAAAGATTTGGAACACTCCCAACTTGGGACTTATGACAAGCCCCTTCCATGCTTTGGCTGTGGGATTGGATGGTTTTCGTAAGTATATCATCTAGTTCCTTCTCCCTTCTTCAACTGCATAGTGCATATGTAGTTGTCTAATGGCTTTATTTTATGTTGCAGATTTCTTTTAGGGTTTGTGTTCCCACTTCTTTGGTACTATGCGACGATTCTCTATTTTGGAAATTACTACCGCAGGGATCCTAGGGAGCGAGCAGGACTAGCAGCCTCAGCAATTGCTGTAATTACTCTCTCTCTCTCTCAACCTTATGATGGTATTCCTTATATTAAAAAGTCAAAGCATCCAACTGCTTTTAAATTGAGTTGTTAAAATTCATTGTGTTTCTCCTTTTCTTTGTTCTTTGTGGTGTTAAGTTTCTCTATCTTAAAGAAGGGATTTTTTTTTTTTTTTTCGTCATTGCAGGCACTGGCTTTTACTGTAGTGTTGTTCATCGTTGCAGCTATTCTTTTCTTTTAGTCCCGGTGGCTCCAGTCTCAAAATGCTACTAAACACCTTTGCGAGCATCAATAACTGAAGTGGGATTGCGAGGACATGTAGATAACACAGCAGAAGAGAAAGGGGAAAAAAGATAGTCCCAAGACTGCCCCCCAAGAAAAATTGAGATTAGATGATAAAATCCAATACTACTTGTTTCAAAATGTTTTGAATTATATGGACAAATAGAAGAGAATTTGTTTACATGTAAACTAGACACAAGTTTTCATAAATATATATTTGATAGTTCATTTGAAGCTCGGAACATGGGCAAGGAACCCAATGGGTCAATTGGGATGTCATTCATTTCCCGTTCATGTGTGAGGGTCCCGATGGTACACAGAGGAGAAAGCCATTATAATGATAGTTACACCATACCTTCCAGAGACATTATCCATGGCCAACCATAAAATCATCAACACGCCTTAAAAATAAGGGTCCGGTTAATGTGTGCCCTTAGGACACACATTAAGCTTTCTATTGTTGGAAACATTTTCTCGGAAATTAAAAAAGCTGTCATTACATTTTCAATTCTCGAGAAATTTTTTTCCAAAAATGTAAATTAATGTGTCCCCCAAGGGCATACATTAGTAAAATCCTAAAAATAAAGCAATCCAACGATCCAGAACAATGGGGTTGGCTCACCGACAGGGAAATGGCTTTGTCCAATATGGATGCCCATTGGGACCATGTACCAGTCCGATGCAGAAGCCCCGTGTTTGCTGAATTAAATAGTTTGTGTCTGGTATAGATATAGACTGATGTTCTGTTTGGATAACTTATAAATTACGCCATTTCTGGATGTTAAGATATGAAAATCTTATTTTACAAATGGTGATTGTGATGGGCCCTTTTAACTAATAGTACCAGATTGTGTTCTCCTATGGTGGTTGTGATGCCTGTACCAAAATTGCCATCACCTTTTTTTGGTAGTCTTCAAAATGGATATCTGAGGCTGAAAATACAATGGATCCATAAATACAAATTCACAATAATAAGATTAGAGGTCAGTTAACAGCCAAGAATTTGACGTTTCCAAAATACTTGCATATAGCATGTCACTCAGATGTCAAAGAGCAGCATAGAAAGGGGTCGTTTCTTTTTTCTGTTTGAAAAATAAAGAGAAAATTTTAGTAGAAACAAAACCACAACTCTTCTCTTGCTCAGGTAGTTTAATAAAAAATGACTGTCTTCTATAAGATAATATAAAATCACAAAGTTCAATTTCTCGAAAAAATAGAGATCAAAATATTTCTTCTGAAAACTTTTCTAGCAGAAGAAATGAGAGAAAAACTACAACAAGACACAGATATGGAAGCCACGTACAAAAGGAGCAGCAGCTAAGCTTCATTCTTAATTAAATGAGACAAGCAAATGCCTGCAAAGACTGGACTAGAAAGATTACACCAAGAGATGCAAGGACTTCCTTCCTAGGCTCTCTCCAAAATGTGCTTCAATCCTTAGCCACCAGCCGGACATACTTGTTCTCTACTGTGAATCTAGAGCTTGAATTGATCTGGCATTAAACAAGAAAATCATGAAATAATCAAAGGCCAGTTCCAGGTTCAACTCATATCATAAATCATATAATAAATAGACAAAAAGCACAATCCTAAGGTGGGCTGACATTGTGCTCAAGCGTATCACTGAGTTTGGTTTCATCTTCTGTTGTGCCAGATTGATGGAGAGCCTTGAGAACAAGTTTTCTTAATTTCCTCATCTTCAGAACTCCATCAGGATTCTGCCTCTCATTAAAACACAAATAGGAAACATAAGTGTGTACTTGATAAAGAGCACAAATGCAATATCAAAATAAGCTGTTTCAGAAAGGACTCTGAAGTATGCCTTTTATCTTAATCCCCATACTGGGGAATAGGAAGTGGGTCTCTTTTTCCTGCTGTCAATTTTATATCACCTATACAATCTAAAAACATGTAGCTAAGCAGAGGAATATATACACAACCAAAAGAAAATATGTAAATGAACATAAAAAGAGTGATATTATTCAAGATTCATACAGATTTCAAGGCTGATGTGATCAGCTTCTTCCACTTTATTTTCCGTTTCGTATCTTCTCTGGTTGAGCTACGTTCTGCCAATGTATCATTCTTCAACTGACTCTTTATTTCATCTGCTTCTGCTTTTTCGCTGTGAATAGCTTCCCCATCACCTAAGTCACCAGGAGTATCATCCTTGGTCTTCTTTCTTGAATCATCTTTTGCAGATGCATCAAGTTTTCTCTTTTTCTTCAATGGTGAAGTTCCTTTATCTGTTTCTGACTTGTTATGCTCAGTATCAGATTTGGGTGGATCTTGCGAATTTGGTTCCTTTGCGCATTTATTGTCAAGCAATTCATCTTTTTGAGTATCTTCAGTTGGAAGCTTTGTCTCTGGAGCAGATTCTTCTGCCTGCTTAGGTGGTTGTTTTGCGGCATGGAAAGCTCGGGCTTTTGCCTTGTGCTTCTTTCCTTCAGCATGGAGAAGCAGGGTCTGCTTACTAGTAGTGCTGGTATTGCAGAGGCTGAAATCACATTGAGCAACAACTCAGATCCAATCATGAAGTAACCACAAGTCATCTGTTGGGTTCTACAAATAAAATTCCCAGTCTTCCACATACTTACTATAGAGAAAATGTCAATTAATCATCATTGTAATTAGTTTTGTGCAGAGAGAATTACAAATGGAGTCTAAAGTTATACATATACTTTGAATATGGCCTTTTTTAAAAAAGGGAGGGGGGAGGGGGGGGGGGGGGGGTGTTCTCCAAGTCAAAGGGCACCTTTACACTGTTTGGATGTTTGAAGGGAGAGGGGAGTAGAGGGTAAGGAGGGGAAGGAGAGGAGAGTAAATTAAAGTGGAGGGGAATGGTTACCCTTTCACCTTGTTTGAATGCTTCAAAAATTTAGGAAGAGGAGAGGGGAGGGGAATTTCATATAGATTGACAATTTTCACCTTATTTTATTAATTTTAAAGAAATAAATATAAATTGACAATGTAGGGCTGTCCAAATAACGTAGAGACCCAATGAACCACTCGACCCAGACCGATTTGCTAGGTTCGGATGATTTTGATGGAAAGCAGCGGTTGGTGGCAGTTCTCCATGGTCAATACCCTGATTGAAACAGGTCGAGAGTCAGATTTCCCCCCTTGGAAAAATGAAATCTGACCCGTCCAATATCCTTCTCTTCCTTTTTCAGCAAGTTCTAAGTCCACATCTGGTAAGAGATCTTGAGATCTCTACTAGATCTGGACGAGTTCTTGAGATCTTTGATCAAATCTGGTGGAGATCTCAAGTTCTCTGACCAGATCTGGTGGAGCTCTCCTCTCCCCACTGTTTTAATGACTCTGACCGAAATCTGACTGCCACCCATTGAGACTCAAGCCGTCAAAACCGCCATTCCTTATGGGTCTATGGAGGGTTCCGTTCTCCCCCACCCGAACTGATCGGATCAAGTTTGGCTTAAGCACAAACCCAACCAAGACCGACCTGTGAACACCCTTAATTGACATCTTAAGGGCAAAATTGACATTTTAATTTTTTTTAATCCCCTCCACTCTTAATAACGAGGGGTTAGGAGGGGTAAGATACCCCTCCAAACCCCTCCCCCCTCTTAAAAAACATCCAAACAAAGTTCATTAAACCATTCCCCTCCCATTCCCTCTACTCTCCACTCCAACAAACTGTTACACTGTCTAATTGATTTGATAAATTAAACATTCTCACAGATTAGGATACGGAGTTCAAAAAGACATAAAACATACCTACAAAACCATGGTGGGCGTTCAGATAACCCAACATTTATATCAAAATCAACTTGTTGCTTTGAATCCTTGCTGAGCTTGGCGCTTGAACCATTTGAAACTTTCATTTGGCCTTTTGGACCATATTTTTCCTGAAACCAAAAACAAACAAATGACATCCTCAGTCCCAATGCAATATTATTTTTATAGCTTATACCCAAGTCGACAAATGAAGTGGATAACATCAGTCAATAAAACAGAAACACATTTTTGCCCAATAGTGAGAGAAATTTAGCCCAACATACATAAGATTTCCGAAATCTTCAGCTCAAAGATAATAACATCAGATATTAAAGCAATTACTTTGCATGACCAATAGTTGTGAACAAACTAAACATGATTGCCACCACACAAAAAAAAAAAAAAAAATTCTCTCAAGACTTTTTGCAGCCTGTCTCGAGAAACCGGATATTCACACACAGAGTGTAATCTAATGCAGCATATGCAAAATAAGCAGCTACTGAGCTAAGTCATTTCTAAAAATTACAGCATTTGATTCAATTACAATGACATATAGCCATCAAATAAGTCAATCAAATTTAAGAAAACCAAGCACAGAGCTGAATTTGATGACTAATAAAGAAGAAGAAAAAAAACATAGAAATGAGAGAGAGACTCACCGCCTCAGTAATACACTGAGTGTGACTTTGAACGCTTTGCTGCCCAAATGTCTGTCCACAATCTATGCACGAAAGCTGCAACATTAACAAACCCCAATCAAAAAATTTGATTTTTTTCTTTTTCTTTTTTGGTTGAAAATTCAATTCAAGCATAATCAAATAACACCCACAAAGGCCCAAAAACAAAAGTAACGAAATTCTTTGAAGTAAATTATTAATGAGGGGGTTTTGGAGACCTTGGTGGCGGAGCAAATCCTGAAGTGATTTGGTAACTTGGGCTTCTTCAGATTCTCTCCACAATCCTCGCACTGAAACCACACCATCTCTCTTTTGCTTGATCAATTTGTGCCCTCAACTCTGAGAGAGCTCTGAAACTGAATGAAGAGAATTTTTTTAGGGTTTAAGGCCTAAATCAAATTTAGGGGTTTTGCCGTGCTTTTGTTTTTGGGACTTTCTAGAACTTGCTAGCCAGTGTACGACGTCGTGTAGGTAATAAAAGGAAACGACGTCGTTTCACATTTCTTTGCCATAAAAGATTAAACGAAAACGTTTTTCGTTATTATTGACAATTAACAGACACGAGGGAAAGTAAATAGTATTATTATTATTATTTTTTTTTGAAAGGTAAATAGTATTATTTTTGAGAATAGGGAAAGTAAATATTAAATAAGTAGTTTACCAAAAAAAAGTAATAATAGTCACATCACATAAATGGGCACCTTTCGGTCCTTTTCTAGTTTTCCTAGATAACTATTTTCTGGATTCAACCAAAATGCAACAGCTTTCCCACCATTTCTCTGCACTTTGTGAAATTCGGGTGCTTGTTACGTCCGTATTAATATGCGACACTATTATTTAAGATACTTTTTTTTTTTTTTTCAAAAGTAAATTATAAATTGGATAGAAATTTAAGATACTTTTTTTTTGAAAGCGAAATTTAAGATACTTAATATGTGACACTATTTATTTATTTTTTCCTGATATATGGTAGAAGTAAAACCTTCGAAAACCATTATCTAATAATTTGATGTAATTTTATTCTTGTCCTCAAGGTATGGTATTAGTTTTGCTGAGCCAATAGTTTTTTTTTTTTTGGAGGGGGTCGATAGTAGTTTTTAATGGTAAAATTTGGATAGAGTATCTTAAGTGATTTTTTTTTCTTTTGCCCGTGAGTATTTAAGTGTTGTAATATACTAGGTTTTTCAATTAAATTTTAATACCTAATTACTATGTTTTATGTCCAATAAAACGTA
Organism: Quercus lobata; assembly: GCF_001633185.2. NCBI lineage: Eukaryota > Viridiplantae > Streptophyta > Magnoliopsida > Fagales > Fagaceae > Quercus > Quercus lobata. Next base: position 61,764,637 of record NC_044905.1, on the reverse strand, counting down.
AACATTATTATCAAAATAAAGTTAGAACACTACTTCTTTTATATATATAAAGTTTTAATTATGTTCCAACTCAAACATGAAGTATAGTTGGTCTCTTTGGAGGCACTCAGATGGTAGGATTAATAAACTTGAAATACGTATCATATATTTGAATGTCCTAGATTTCATCTACCATACTATCAAATTCATAAGATTTTTAGAGCATCTCATAAACAGAGAATGAAATAGTATAGTCAAAAGCTAAAACACAACTTTCTTTATATATATAATTATGGTTTTTTTAATTAAAAAAATGAATATATCTATTCAACATATAAATTGATACAATAGTTGTAAGTTATAACCTTCTTGCATCTACGTAGAACCTTATAACTTATATTATAAAAATCACATGTAAGATTAATGCTGTATATGAGACACGAATATCATTATTGTCTTTTGTGTGTGTGTGTGTGTGTGTGTTGGGGGTGGGGGGGGGGGGGGTGGGGTGTAAAAGATACTGAGATAGATTTGTTATATGTATATATGGGTTTAGAGTCTACAATGGAAGAGCTAAATAGCGTCAGCTGTAATCACCAAAAACTTATATAATAGAGTAATGAGTAGTATGTAGATTGAATTGGATGCTATATATCTCTAAGAACAAATGAATACAATATCTCTCTCGGGCAGTTCTTTTCTCTCTTACTCTTCATCCCCTCTTCAACTGGGAAGGGGTTCTATTTATACTAGCTGCCCCTCACCTCATTAGTGAATTTCAATGGTGGAGATTAATAGATACTTGTTTCATCAAGTGTCCCTTTCAATTATTAGAAAAATGGGTACATTATTAGATGTGTAACATTGTTCAAGTTAGTCATTAAGTAATAAATGTAGCTTTGTTAGGTAGAAACATCCATTTAATGTGAAGGTACCTGTTGCTGAATTCAGGTGCTATCTCCTTTGATTCGTTGGACAAATTTCCATAATGTAGTGGCTCATCCTCAGATATTCTATATATATCATCGAAATGCATAGGTCATTCCTTCATCAGCTAGTCACTAGACCGCCATAAAAGCAGTCATTGGTGCAAGGATCTGAAGCCCTTAATTGGGCTTAGGGTTTTTTACCCTATCACGTTTATCTGGCCTGTATTATAGTTTCTTGGGTTAGGTTTAACTTTCTTCTAATTGTTGCTTTACAGGCCGAAGTACCTTGTGAACAAACCATCCCCTCACAATATATATATATATATATATATATAGTTGAATTGAAATTTTATGGTATTTTCTAACTAAAAACATCAAGGACTTCAGCGTTCAAATCCTCTTATTTCTAATAGACATATTGGAAAAGGCCATGGACATGGAGTGTGATTGCAATGGAAACTTCCATTATCACGTGAGAGTAAAAAAGAAAAGAGGAAGAACAGGCTGTCCACGGGACGCTAGCTGTTGCCTGTTGGAGATGATTAGAGGACACTTGAGGGCCAACGGCTGTCCTTTCCCAACATGTCCCTTTACTCAATTTGTTTCCTCAAAGAAACAATATTGTCCCAATGTTTGTCCCTACTTCACCTTTCAATCATACCCTAAACCACTCTTATTCCCCAAGCGTTTTCAATGCGCGTAACTTGCACGAAGCACCCCCAAGTGTCCAAACCTAAAAGTCATATATATAAATTGATCACTACACTCTACAATACTACTATTGCATTGGAAAGGAAAAAATATATTATTTGGAAAGTAAACTTGGGAACCATGGGCATCCATTGATTTTGAATTTGGAATAAGGACATGACAAGAAATGAAATAATAAAAGCACTACGCTTCAAATTGAATCTTAAAAAAAAAAAAAAAAAATTATAAATGTTTGGTGTTATTGCGCCATGATTTTAAATGACTACTTATTGATACGCATGAGCCCTTTTGTCCAATTTTTTATTCCACAACAAAAGGTTTGTTAAGTTGGCATGCATGACATGAGAATGAAAAAGCCACCATTTGAAAGTAGTGTGTTTTATGTGCTTGTTAAAGTTCTCTTGTACAATTCAAAACCGACCATTTAGGAAAGAATGGCTAGTAATTCTATAAAAGGTTGTCTAACATAATTGCTTGCGATTCCAAGAATATATATACATTAGAGTCTTGTATAGCTTAATTATCATCTCTTCATATACGAAATACTTGATTGAAAATTTAAGAGAGTACAAGATTTGAGCAACAAATTTAGCAGTATATTGTAGCTGTCTAAAAAGGGGAAAAAATAAATAACATTGGGCAGAGGGCTCTCATTCATACAAGGATGCATTAAATTGTTGCTTTTCTGCAACTTTCAGCATCAATTCTTGGTTTAGTCATTTATGGTTAAGATAGATTTTTTGTTTTCAGCAATGTTTAATCAAAACAACGGTGGCAGTTTCACTTTCATCTACGTTTTTTGCTACTAGTGGCAAGGATTGCCACAATTAATTAATAGGATAACGGTGGTTGACTGTTGGAATTATACTTAAAAAGTAATAATTCAAGAGAAACAAATATAATACATCTATCAATTAACAATTATATCATGTGCATATGTAATAAAAATCAACAATAAGATGTGAGAAATTCACATACTAGATTATGTTATTCAAGGACCTCACAAGCAATCAGGATGCTCTCCCCAGCTGGTCAGGATTAACAAGAGCTTTATTTTCTCTTTCACACCCCCTTGCAAGTGTGGCCTTGACAATATTTATAATATTCAGAAAGGACATGACCAGCCATAAAATCCTTCCTATCGTAATAACACTTCATGTAACAGAAATGTTACATTTGTTAATAAACAACTTTATTAATTAGATTCATTAATGAAGAAGTTTATTAATGTGTTATTACTTTTATAACTCCATGCTAATACATGGATTCATCTATCGTTCATATCCAAAACTACTATAATGACAGCACCTTTAATAGGAGTTCAAGTTACTGGTATTGACACGATAGATTTATTAAAGCCAACACTCAACGTGCATGAATCTCATTATGGAAGGACTTCCGAGATTATTATGCACTAACCATCGAAAGACTAGCCCTTAATGTCTTCCATAGTCTGAGCAATTTTAACTTGCACCTCCCTTCCATCATGGTCCAACAATGTACTTATCAGAATAGGCTACATCATGATGGATATGGTCAAGTCAAGGACTACAATGAATGCATTCATAATCTTAGTCTACTAAATCAAGTAGACTTATTTCAATATATCAATATCTTACATCATAAAAATATTGCATAATTTCATAAGAGACTGAATATTTATTTGTTAATAATAGAGGCATCATACATATTATATTGGGCCACATTATTCTAACAGTCTCCCACTTGGCCTAACATAACCCCATTTCCAATACATGTGTTTCAAATAGCCCAGAGGACAAGCCTTTGGTAAAAGGATCAGCCAAATTTTGCTTTGATGAAACTCTCTAAACAACCACTTTCTTTTTCTTAATCATATCTCGAATGTAATGGTAACGCCCCTCTATATGTTTTGCACGAGAGTGACATTTCGGATCTTTGGTGATAGCAATGGCAGAATTGTTATCACACAAAATGGGAATGGGTCTTTGAACACATTCTACAATTAGCAACTCTGTTAAGAATTGTTTTAAATATACAGCTTCTTTTGCCGCAGCATTCAAAGCTATATATTCAGCTTCCATCGTAGATTGAGCAACACATTCTTGTTTCTTACTTTTCCATGCAATAGCTCCACCACATAACATAAATACAAAACCAGAGGTAGACTTTCGACTATCTAGACACCCTTGATAATCAGAATCTGAAAATCCAGATAATTTTAAATCATCAGAGCCATGATATGTCAATTTCCTACCTTTAGTCCGCTTCAAATATCTGAAAATCCATTGAATAGCCATCCAATGAAGTTTTCCTGGATTACTTTGAAAACGACTAACCATACTAACTGCAAAAGCAATATCTGGTCGAGTACAGATCATGAGATACATAAGACTTCCTACAGCAGATGCATACGGGTGTAACTGTGGGTCTAGTTTGTCTTGCTCATTTTTAGGACAATCTTTCTGAGAAAGTGGCCTAAGAAAATTATAGGGAATCCTCCCACTCAAACAGTCAACCATATGAAACTTTTCTAGTAAAGTCTCGATATATTTTTCCTGGGAGAGACTCAATTTGTTATTCACCCGGTCTCGTTCAATTTTAATCCCCAAAATGTATGACGCTTCACCTAGGTCCTTCATTTCAAAAGTTTTGAATAGCCACTGCTTGATTTCAGAAAGCATCTCGATATCATTTCCTGCCAGAAGAATATCATCCACATATAATGTAAGAATGGCAACCTTATTCGAATTTTTCTTCACATATACACAAGGTTCAGAAGAATTTTGCATAAACCCCAAAACTGTTACTGATTCATGAAACTTCAAATTCCACTGTCTTGATGCTTGCTTTAATCCATAGATAGATTTTTCTAACTTGCATACCTTGTTCTCATCTCCTTTTGAAATAAAACCCTCAGGTTGCTCCATATAAACATCTTCTTCAAGATCACCATTTAAAAACGCAGTCTTTACATCCATTTGATAAAGTTCAAAATCAAAGAATGCAACTAGAGAAAGTATAGCACGAATAGATTGGACTCTTACAACTGGAGAAAAGGTTTCTTCAAAATCAACTCCATATTCTTGAGTATAGCCCTTTGCCACCAATCTAGCTTTAAACTTTTCCACTTTTCCTGAGACATCTCTCTTTCTTTTAAAAATCCATTTGCATCCAACTATTTTCATTCCCTGTTGCCTTTCCACTAGCCTCCAAACACCATTCTTTTGCATAGAATCAAGCTCCTCATTTATAGCACTAATCCAATTATTTGAATCAGTATCTTCTAAGGCTTGAGAGTATGTTGCTGGGTCTCTCAAATCTTGACTAACTTTCACCTTCTTATAGTTTTCACTATTATAAAGGTAATAGTCAGACATATCATGCCCCTTAGAAATTCGAGTGCTTCTTCTCAAAGGTGTTGGATCTATAGCTTTCACTATTATTGACTTTGTATCTCTTTGTTCTTCCAAGACTTCCTTTTGAAAATCATCATTACCCTCAATTTCAAAAAGATCCTCCAAAAATTTTACATTTCTACTCTCCAAAATTACTTGACTTTCTGGATCAAACAATCTATATCCTCTAGACCGTTGTGGGTAGCCCACCATGACACACCTTTTTGTTTTAGACAACAATTTATCCCTACTAGGATCAGGAATTAAAACATGAGCAATACATCCCCATATCCTAATATGAGACAAACTAGCTATCTTACCAACAAACAACTCATGAGGTGTTTTCTCTAAGGCTTTAGTGGGAATTCTATTTAAGATATGCATAGTTGCTAGAATAGCTTCACCCCAAAATGAAGTTGGCAAATTTGCTCTTGCCATCATAGATCTAACCATGTCTAGGAGTGTTCTATTGCGTCTCTCAGCAATCCCATTAGCCTCAGGGGTATATGGAGGAGTGCGAAAATGAACAATTCCATTCTCAGCACAATATCTCTCAAAATCATTTGATACATACTCTCCACCACAATGTAATAAAATCATTTGAGAGATATTGTGCTGAGAATGGAATTGTTCATTTTCGCACTCCTCCATATACCCCTGAGGCTAATGGGATTGCTGAGAGACGCAATAGAACACTCCTAGACATGGTTAGATCTATGATGGCAAGAGCAAATTTGCCAACTTCATTTTGGGGTGAAGCTATTCTAGCAGCTATGCATATCTTAAATAGAATTCCCACTAAAGCCTTAGAGAAAACACCTCATGAGTTGTTTGTTGGTAAGATAGCTAGTTTGTCTCATATTAGGATATGGGGATGTATTGCTCATGTTTTAATTCCTGATCCTAGTAGGGATAAATTGTTGTCTAAAACAAAAAGGTGTGTCATGGTGGGCTACCCACAACGGTCTAGAGGATATAGATTGTTTGATCCAGAAAGTCAAGTAATTTTGGAGAGTAGAAATGTAAAATTTTTGGAGGATCTTTTTGAAATTGAGGGTAATGATGATTTTCAAAAGGAAGTCTTGGAAGAACAAAGAGATACAGAGTCAATAATAGTGAAAGCTATAGATCCAACACCTTTGAGAAGAAGCACTCGAATTTCTAAGGGGCATGATATGTCTGACTATTACCTTTATAATAGTGAAAACTATAAGAAGGTGAAAGTTAGTCAAGATTTGAGAGACCCAGCAACATACTCTCAAGCCTTAGAAGATACTGATTCAAATAATTGGATTAGTGCTATAAATGAGGAGCTTGATTCTATGCAAAAGAATGGTGTTTGGAGGCTAGTGGAAAGGCAACAGGGAATGAAAATAGTTGGATGCAAATGGATTTTTAAAAGAAAGAGAGATGTCTCAGGAAAAGTGGAAAAGTTTAAAGCTAGATTGGTGGCAAAGGGCTATACTCAAGAATATGGAGTTGATTTTGAAGAAACCTTTTCTCCAGTTGTAAGAGTCCAATCTATTCGTGCTATACTTTCTCTAGTTGCATTCTTTGATTTTGAACTTTATCAAATGGATGTAAAGACTGCGTTTTTAAATGGTGATCTTGAAGAAGATGTTTATATGGAGCAACCTGAGGGTTTTATTTCAAAAGGAGATGAGAACAAGGTATGCAAGTTAGAAAAATCTATCTATGGATTAAAGCAAGCATCAAGACAGTGGAATTTGAAGTTTCATGAATCAGTAACAGTTTTGGGGTTTATGCAAAATTCTTCTGAACCTTGTGTATATGTGAAGAAAAATTCGAATAAGGTTGCCATTCTTACATTATATGTGGATGATATTCTTCTGGCAGGAAATGATATCGAGATGCTTTCTGAAATCAAGCAGTGGCTATTCAAAACTTTTGAAATGAAGGACCTAGGTGAAGCGTCATACATTTTGGGGATTAAAATTGAACGAGACCGGGTGAATAACAAATTGAGTCTCTCCCAGGAAAAATATATCGAGACTTTACTAGAAAAGTTTCATATGGTTGACTGTTTGAGTGGGAGGATTCCCTATAATTTTCTTAGGCCACTTTCTCAGAAAGATTGTCCTAAAAATGAGCAAGACAAACTAGACCCACAGTTACACCCGTATGCATCTGCTGTAGGAAGTCTTATGTATCTCATGATCTGTACTCGACCAGATATTGCTTTTGCAGTTAGTATGGTTAGTCGTTTTCAAAGTAATCCAGGAAAACTTCATTGGATGGCTATTCAATGGATTTTCAGATATTTGAAGCGGACTAAAGGTAGGAAATTGACATATCATGGCTCTGATGATTTAAAATTATCTGGATTTTCAGATTCTGATTATCAAGGGTGTCTAGATAGTCGAAAGTCTACCTCTGGTTTTGTATTTATGTTATGTGGTGGAGCTATTGCATGGAAAAGTAAGAAACAAGAATGTGTTGCTCAATCTACGATGGAAGCTGAATATATAGCTTTGAATGCTGCGGCAAAAGAAGCTGTATATTTAAAACAATTCTTAACAGAGTTGCTAATTGTAGAATGTGTTCAAAGACCCATTCCCATTTTATGTGATAACAATTCTGCCATTGCTATCACCAAAGATCCGAAATGTCACTCTCGCGCAAAACATATAGAGGGGCGTTACCATTACATTCGAGATATGATTAAGAAGAAGAAAGTGGTTGTTCAGAGAGTTTCATCAAAGCAAAATTTGGCTGATCCTTTTACCAAAGGCTTGTCCTCTGGGCTATTTGAAACACATGTATTGGAAATGGGGTTATGTTAGGCCAAGTGGGAGACTGTTAGAATAATGTGGCCCAACATAATATGTATGATGCCTCTATTATTAACAAATAAATATTCAGTCTCTTGTGAAATTATGCAATATTTTTATGATGTAAGATATTGATATATTGAAATAGGTCTACTTGATTTAGTAGACTAAGATTATGAATGCATTCATTGTAGTCCTTGACTTGACCATATCCATCATGATGTAGCCTATTCTGATAGGTACATTGTTGGACCATGATGGAAGGGAGGTGCAAGTTAAAATTGCTCAGACTATGGAAGACAATAAGGGCTAGTCTTTCGATGGTTAGTGCATAATAATCTCGGAAGTCCTTCCATAATGAGATTCATGCACGTTGAGTGTTGGCTTTAATAAATCTATCGTGTCAATACCAGTAACTTGAACTCCTATTAAAGGTGTTGTCATTATAGTAGTTCTGGATATGAACGATAGATGAATCCATGTATTAGCATGGAGTTACAAAAGTAATAACACATTAATAAACTTCTTCATTAATGAATCTAATTAATAAAGTTGTTTATTAACAAATGTAACATTTCTGTTACATGAAGTGTTATTACGATAGGAAGGATTTTATGGCTGGTCATGTCCTTTCTGAATATTATAAATATTGTCAAGGCCACACTTGCAAGGGGGTGTGAAAGAGAAAATAAAGCTCTTGTTAATCCTGACTAGCTGGGGAGAGCATCCTGATTGCTTGTGAGGTCCTTGAATAACATAATCAAGTATGTAAATTTCTCACATCTTATTGTTGTTTTTTTTTTATTACATATGCACATGATATAATTATTAATTGATAGATGTATTATATTTGTTTCTCTTGAATTTTTACTTTTTAAGTATAATTCCAACAGTTGACATATCAAAGAGGAAGGGATAACTAATAGCTTAAGGGCACTCGTTAGCATTTCCCTTTAAGGAATAACAAATACTCTATAAAGTTTTCTTAAGTTTTTTTTTTTTTTTTTTTTTTTTGGGTGGGAGATAGAAATCATCTATAAGGTTAAATAAACTTAATATGAATATGAATATTATCTAACTACTATTTAAGGGGCTTCCTCTATTTGAATTCCTCAATTTCGATACTCAAAATACCCTCAAATTTACTAATTTGTAAAACTTAAATAGTAGAGTTAGATATGTAAAATTACTAATTTAAAAAGTCCTAAATTTTAGATAAATTTGAAAAAATATTGCCGATAAAATAGGAACACTCCCACTAACCCACTTATTCTAACACACGTTTCTAATATTTTATTCTATTAAAAAAAAAAACTCACGTTCAATAAAAAAAAAAAAAACAAAAAAAAAACTAATGAAATACCCTTAATTTAATAAACTTATCTTTATCTCTAAGTCATAAGAAATGGGTTAAAATCTTAAATTGATAAAAATTAAAAACAAATAACCTAATGAAAAAAGTCCACGTTCTATGAGTTGGGTTGGACGCCTAGGAAATCAACATAAGTGTGGCTTGGAATGAGTTTTTCAAATTGAGAATGGATACAATTATTAGTTTAAACTAGCCTCTGAGCACACGCTCAAAGGCTCTTTTATTTTTTTGGAAAAAAATTAATAATTTGCATCCATTATAATTTGAGATTACTACATTTTCTTATCACCAAAATACTTAGGTGTGTAATGAGTGTTATACGTTTGTAGGTAAAACAATTTTTTTCATCACACTCCTAGATATTTTTGTGATTGAAAAATGTAGTAATTTCAAATTATAATTGTGGGGTATGGAAATTTAATATGATAATCATGCCACGTGTCATACCTCAAGGCCGAGGGGGCCAATACAATTCCAAGGAGTCCATACACTCAAATAGTAAGGCCAGAGAGGCAAGCCATGGCCACATCAATGGCACATCGCTAGAGGGGGCCATACTGTAGAGGAAGAACTTCAGAGAGGGAATTAGCCCTAACGTGATTAAAGGGATGGTAGCTGCCACCACATTTAATGCACCTCACCAAACACCCTGGTCGTATTTATGTGGAAATGACCCTTGAACATTGCTACCTTGGTTACCGCAACTCACAGAAGACTTAGGATGACGACTAATGGGACAAGCACTCGAGTAGTGGCCTGCATGATCAACAAATAGAGAGCCAAGATCAGCCAAAAGAGGCCATATAATGTGAGAGGTCCACTAAAGAAGGGGGGAGTTCATCTGAAAATCTGAAAAACATTGTAATACAAAGGACTGAAATTGTAATCAAGTTTAAAAAGAATATACTCAAGAACTACTTTTCTTGGACTTTACCGAGGAAAGATTTCTTCGCATAAAACCTATTTTTCTTTGTTTTGTTTCAATCTTAAAATTCATTATGGGCGTTGTCTAGCGTGCTAAAACCTAGTTTTCAGCCCATTTTCTAAAAAATCATTGTGTTGGGCTTTTTGGGCCTAAATCCTTTTACTTTTTGAGCTTAGAAACCAAAACCCGCCCTTACAATAATGAATGCAAATTATTAATTTTTTCCAAAAAAATAGAAAAACCTCTGAGCACGCACGTGCTTAGAGGCTCGTATATATTAAGAGAATTCCAAAAAGTTAGTTATTGTCTTTTTTATTTCAAAAATACCCATAATTTAATTAACTTATCCTTGTTCATAAAACATAAAAATGAGTTTAAATCGTAAACTGATAAAAAAAATACCCATGTTTATAAAACTAAACCATGTTCTATAAAACTTCCCACTACCCCATGTACACAATCAAAACTATGCCCATGTTTCATCAAAAAAAAAAAAAAAAAAAAAACCTACCCCAAGTTCCTATATATAAATATATTTATATATATATATATATATATATATAAACCTACAAAAAAAAAAGCCTCATTGCACGTGCAATAAGGCTAGTCTTTATATATTAAGAGAATTTAGAAAGTTAATTATGATTTCAAAAATACCTCTAATCTAATTAAATAGTCCTTATTTTTAAAATAAAAATTAGAGTTAAAATTGTAATTCTACAACATTCAAAAGCAAAAAAAAAAAAAAAAAAAAAAAAAAAAAAAAAAAAAAAAAAACTACAAAGAAACTTTTTCCCTAAAAATTAGCACACTCTCTATTTAAATATATTTTACGCATGTTAATACATTTAAAAAAAAAAAAAAAAAAAAAAAAAAACTAGCAAATACTAAACCCAGCATTTTACTCCATTTCAAATCTTAAATTTTAGTTTCTTAAAAATCTCTTCCTATGTAACTTTACTAAAAGTACATAAATTCAAATTAAAAAATTATATTAAACTCAAAATAGAAAAAGAGCTTCATTGCTATGGATGGCAAATATAAACTGACCCACGGGTACCCAATTTGAATCAACCCGCTAAACAATAGGGTCGGGTTTGGATTTTAAAAACAAACCCGAAGCGGGTTCAGGTCGGGTCTGGGTTTTATGCATACCCGACCCAAACCTGACCCGTATACATATATATTATTAAAAAAAAATTAAAAAACCCTAGTATAAATACTCCTCTTTCATTTCAAATTTCATTTTTCTAAACCTAACCTTTAATCCCTCATCTCTCAGCTGCCCTTTCTCTCTCTCTCTCTCAAGCTTTCACCACCGGCCACCCTTTCTCGGCCTCACTCAAACGCTCTCCTCACGGCCTAATTTAGCCTTACGACCCCACGGCCTCGTTTAACCTCACGCTCCCCTCATGGCCTCATTCAGCCCCACAGCCTCACTTAGCCTCGTCGCCCTTTACCTCTCTCACTCTCACTCTCGTTTTCTCTTAGCCGCCCCTCACCTAGTCACCCTCACTCTCATTCATTCACCGACCCACCCTCACCCTCACTCTCATCACGTGGTGGTTGCTGTTTGTCACGGAGGAGCATGGGACTGTTAGATCGAAGCACAAGATTGTTAGATTGGAGAGAGATATGGTCGTGTTGTTAGATCGGAGCACGGGATTGTTAGATCAGAGAGATATATGATGATTAGAGGACGGGATTGTGTTTCTATTTGTGATTTGTGTTTTTATTTTTTATTTTTTTATGAGTGAAAATCTGTATTAACAAAGAAGAGCAAAAAAAAAAAAAAAGTTGATTTGTGTTTTTTTTTTTTTAAAGATTAGGTCGGATTGGGTCATGGTTTTAGCTTAGGCCTAGAAGTGGCTGGATAGGGCTCGCGGGGGCCCAACAAGGCTGGTTAGGGTTAAAAAAACCCATTCATTAAACGGGGCAAATTCGGGTAATGGGGGAGCTAGGGCCTACGGGTCAAGTTCAGGCATCAAAAAACCCGCCCCAAACTCGAGCCGTTGCCATTTCTACTCATTGCACATGTAGAGCGCGTATGATGAGGCTAATATATATTAATACTTTTTAAGATTATGTTAAAATGTTATTTAATTAAATATTAAATGAAATTTATATCATAACCTTTTTGTTAAATGATGTTTTAAAGATCCACATAAATGGAACCTAAGTATTGCTATTATTTTGTGTGGGTAATTGATCATATTTATAACAAGGAGTCATGCAAAAACAATTCAAAGGGTTTTTTTATTCATTTATTTAGTTTTTTGTTGAACCTGGCAAGATAATCAACTTGAACTTGAACAATTAAAATAGTAGGTTGGGTCAAGTCAACCCATGGGTCACATGGATTAACTAGTGTTTTTGAAGGGAAAAGTTCTTTTATGCTCAACACCTAGATTCTTTTTTCACAAGATCAAGACTTGAAGGTTTTAATTCAATGGAGTTTTGGAATATGTAAACTTAAGAATTTATATACTATTTAATGTTTAATTTTTACTTTTTTTTTGTTTACTTGTTCTATTATAAATAAATACAAACACAATATTATCACATTTCTTATTGAATTTTATCATATATTTTTTGCATGTAAAAAATAGGAGTCATATACCATGTTGACCCATCCCTCAAAAGAGTGGCAAGGATAATAAAGTTTTATAACTTGATTAAGGAGACTTGTTTTTAATTTGAATGGCAAGTCAATAAATGACATATTTTTTAGAGAGTTTCAACATATGGTGTCTGTTCCTGATGATAGCATCATCAGACCAAGACACCAATTGGTTTTTGGTGTAGGCAGAAATTGAATTCTAGATTTTTTATTCAACCATTAAAGACTTTATTAGTTGAACTAACTAGAACCCACTAATAAATGGTGATTGGAGTAATGTTATTATCAAGCCAAGATGCAAAAAGAACCTTCGGGTTTGGGTTAGTTGCAAAGTAATATTATGTTTCGTCAATTTTGCATTATTGATCATTGAGCTTGGTTTAAGAATTTTCCAAATTGACCCTTCATCATAATTTTGTTAAATGTAACTAAAAGATAATTATCACATGATGTGCATGTGACTACTTTATTAATAAAAATAATTATTTTTAAAATAATACGTGCACAAACATATAGTTATTTTATAATTAACAATAATACAAAACTAGTATTGCATGTGTTTTTGCATTTTGTCCTTATAAATATAAGCTACAAATTTTATTACAAAATTTTAATAGATATGATAGGATTTCAATCTAATTGTGACATCTACTCTATGATAATTATTTTATCATCAGATTAAGACACCAATTGATATTTTGTGTATCTAGATTTTTTATTTGACAACATAAAACTTTATCAATTTTTTACCAAGATATCAATCAATTTTTTATGCAGACAGAAATTGAATCTCAAATATTTTATTCAAGTATCAGAGACTTTACTAAACGAGTTAATTAGAACTTAAAATATACCAACAATTGCATTACTTTATTAACGTGACACCAACTATACTATACTTATTATTTGCGTAAAATTTTTATAATTTTTAAAATAAAGTTAGAATTTCTAAATTGCTGCAAAAGGAACAATCGATTACCGTAAATAGTAAAAGGAAAAGGCATCTTTTGACACAACGCGACCACGGGCCACGACTATTGTAAATAGTAAAGACATGTTTTTTTGTGTTCTGTTGTAAAGCAGAGCTTATGATTTGAAATCATTACAGCCACGCTCCAATAATTCTAAGCAGGAAAAAATGTCTCAGTTCGAGTACTGTACATATTGTCACACAACACAACAGTTTCTGCTAAATTAGGTACATAGTTTCTGCTAATTTCTACAAGCAACATCTTTGAAAATATCTAAGACCCCAAATGAAAAGAAAGAGTGGATGTGTACGCATTCAAGGTTTTCTCGTGACAACAACGTAGAATTTTAGACAAAAATGACGTATTTAGAAGATCATGCAATGGGTACTGTTTTTTGTCAGTGTTTTTGTAATATTGTTTGTTAGTAATAGCTCTTATCCTTGCATTATTTATTTTGACAATACATCACACATTATTGGCAACATTAAATAATTGACGCTCGGGTATGCATTTTAAATGTTATTTTACTTCTTGGCTTAATCATTAATGATAGCTTACTTGCCACTCTCACCTTTCTCACACACTCACTCTGTCACAGTCCAAATATATGACACAAAATAATGGAACATGACGAAAATATGTTAATGGCAAAAGGATGCCCAAGTGAAGTGTATGATAAAAGGCTAGCAATAGTGCAAGACCCTAGCTAGCACACATAGGTTGCATTTCTTTGGCAAGGATAAAGACATCTTTCGTGTTAGTTTCTCTATGGATGAATGAAGTAAAAAATTATGTCCAAAGTTTTCAATAGGTTTATCAAATAGATTTTAGATCTCTTGTAATCTATCAAATCTTGGATTTAAGTCCTCTAATTAGGGATGATAATGAAACGAGGTGGGATCAAATGTATTTTGTTTTTTTTTTCCCTGTCTGATCTCCTCTTTAGGGCAAAAAATAAATCCTATTGTGATGATGAAACAAAAATGAAGAAATAACTACCATAAAAGCATTAACTATTAAAAGAAAATGAGAGTTATGAGACTTCTAACTAAAATATTCAAGTTAACTTCAAGGAATTTTTACATATAAATCATGTATTTGGGACAAAAGATCTAAACTCTACTTAAGATTAATTATCGGAACCAAAAAAAAAAAAAAAAAGGATAGATTAATGAAGTACCCTAATAGTCCAAGCACTTATGTTAAAAAAAAATCCTATGATTTTTGTAGGAAAGACCAAAAATATTTCACATTTAAAAAGAGATAGATCTAATTGTACTGTATATTTTCAATGCCAGCTTCTACAGCTAAAAAACAAGGCAAATTATTGTAGTGCGGGAAAATTACTGGCCAAAGACTACCGTTCCTATGACTATCAATACCTAACCTATAGGGTACCCAAGCGAAGACTAATGAGTTGAAAGCCTATCATGATAAGATAAATAAAAGTGCAATATATATACTTTTAAAGTGAGTGACCAACCTAATTCTCATTTATTTAAAATTTAAAACTCTCATTATGCCATTTATATACTGCTGCTTTATCAGTTTATACAACACAATATCTCTGTCTGTCTTCTAAAGCCAAAGCTTTCTCAAACCCAAAAACACTTCCACCACAAGCAAAACACACACATACACATACACACACAATTCAAAGGCTTTAGCTTCTATCACAATGCAAATAAACGCAGACCCACCACCATTTTGGTCACCACCACCAAACACTTCCATGCCTCGCCGTCGCTCATCATCTTCTTCACCACTTCTCTCATCACCACTACTCATCATTCTCTTGCCGATCATTTTTTTAGTTTTCCTTTTCATCACAATCCCACCGTTGCTTTCCTTCACTTCCCATATCCTCAGACCCACTTATAGCGTGAAAAAAAGCTGGGATTCCTTCAATATAGTCCTTGTTGTGATTGCCATTCTCTGTGGAATCTTTGCTAGAAAAAACGACGACGGATCAACCAGTAATGCTTTATCAAACACATCAACAAACAGCACAGACAAAACAACACACGAAGAAGAACCAACCTCACAACAACAACAACAACAACAATGGTTTCAATACTTAGAAAGAAAGATCTCTGACTATGATGATCCTGACCCTTCTCGGATTTGGTCACTGGCAACCGGTGTGACACGTTTGAAGAGAAGCAGTAGCTCGTACCCAGATCTGAGGCAGCAAGACTCAACATGGGAAAGGGACGACGCCGATGATCACCCGTTTCGGTTCTTTGATGACTTTGGAATCAACAAGTTTAACTATAACTATAATTATAACCCAGTTAGACGCGGAAGCTTTGGACAAGAACAAGAAGAAGAGGACGTTGAAGTTAAGGAAATCCCAGTTGATACCTTTGAAATTCGTTCTTCTCCGGCACCACCAAAGTCACCGGCGCCACCGCCACCTCCACCACCTCCTCCTCCTCAACCAAAACGTACTTACGAAACGGTGGGTCGTAAAGAGAAAGAAGCCAAACAAAACGACACCCAGTTCAGAGAAGTGAAAGAGGAAGAGAAAAACATACGTCGGACTCCACCACCAGCGCCTCCACCGCCGCCATCTCCGGCGGGAGTTCGTTCGGAGGAGCAGAGGTATGTGAAGAGTGGGTGTAAAAAGAGCAATGTGAAGAAGGAAATAAAAATGGTTTTGGCTTCAATATACAAGCAGCGGAAGAGGAATAAGAAGAAAAGAAAGGATCCCTACGACGAGTCGCTTCCGTCTGAAGCTGACCGAGCTTATTCTACAAGGCCACTACCATCGCCGCCGCCGCCACCACCTCCTCCACCACCCTCTGTTTTTCACAGTTTTTTTAAGAAAGGGTTAATCAAAAGCAAGAAAGTTCACTCAGTCTCAGTCTCTGCGCCACCGCCTCCTCCTCCGCCGCCACCACCATCAACTTCAACCTCATCGAGAAAGAAAACCTGGGTTCCACCCAAACTTCACCGGCGGTCAAGCTTGGCCACGATCGGCAAGCCACCATTGCCGACGAGAGTGACCAACTGGGATAAGAGTGAGAGTGTGAATGTGGGTGTGAACAGTGGGGCACAGAGTCCATCGATTCCGATGCCACCGCCTCCGCCGCCGTTCAAGATGCCGGATATGAGGTTTGTAGTGCGTGGGGATTTTGTTAAGATAAGAAGCGCTCACAGCTCTCGATGCGGGTCTCCAGAGTTAGAGGACGTTGATGGTTCATCTTCAGTCAGCGTGATGGACGGTGGAGATGGTGTTGTTGCTGGTGCTGGTGCTGGTGCTGGTGTTGGTGTTGGTGGGTCCGTGTTCTGTCCCAGCCCTGATGTGAACACCAAGGCTGATAGCTTCATAGCTAGGCTCCATGATGGTTGGAGGCTTGAGAAGGTGAATTCCTTGAGAGAGAAGCAAAAGATGGGCTAGCAGCGCCATTAAGTGGTTATGGCCTCAGGCCCAAAAGTTTCTCTTTGGGTGGTCATTGAGTCACACACTTACTACACACATAAATATGATAGTATCGTTTCTCATTATCAATCATACAGTAAGCATATGGATTGGTACAGTAAAGAATTTGAAGGAATGGGGTTCTGACTGTGTTTTTTGATCACCTTTTGGAACCCCATGGAAGAAGATTGGAGTTTGAATTGCAGTGTTTGATGGGTTTTTATTTTATTTTATTTTTTTGCATAAACGGGGTATGTATAGGTTAAGATTATGCAATGTATGGTGTTTATAGGGCTCTAATTGTGGTTTTTTTAGTTACCTATTAGAGCCCTTGAAGAAAAAGAATGTGAGTTTTGTTTTCAGGCCTTCACCTATTTCATGTTATTATAGTGGTAAATCTATGCAGAGCTTTGCTATATTAATGACTTTATGCTTCTGATTGGGTTTAAAGTTTGTCTTGTTTGAGGTTGAGGTGAAGTTGCTGGAAATTCAGTGTTTGTAGCGTGTACATAATTGTGCATTCTGAAGTTAAATCCAAGGTTACATAATCACAATGGGTCTTCAATGTTGGAAATTGAATGGCGATTGAATTCTCTATAGAGAAACACATAATTCATATCTATTCTTGATAGCAATGGGAAACATGTTTATCTTTACAGGCATCTATGAAGGTATATGCTTACAATGTACAAAAGACTATTAACTTATTGTTCCATTAAATATTCTTCTATTGTCATGGATAAAGCAAAGCCTTGGATTAAAATTTCTAGCATCTGCATAACTTAGAGTCATTTTAAGACCATAAATTTTGGTGTGGACTAAGAGGGAAATTGGAAGTAAAAGACAAGACGTTTAGTCCCACTTTGAAGTGTCAGGCTTTTGGCTAAATTAAATGCCTTGTAATATTCTACTCAAAGTGAAGACCGGTAGTTTATAAAACTAATAAAAACAACTCCCAATAATTTTCTCAAAGTGAACGACTTGTAATTTTGTCAAGAGTGAACAACTTGTGGTTTATATTTTTGAAGGAACCTTGTTCTTTTAAAGTTTCGGATTCCTCTCTAATGTGTTAATGGTTAGTTCTCGCAGCTCATTGGGGTGAGTAAAAATCTTAGTGGGAGGAACTATACCAAAGATACTGATCGAGTAATGTTTCTACTTCCTAGTGGAATTATTAAGTTCTTTGAAATCCAACTTGTAAGATTTGAGCAAACTAATTTATAGGATTATGATCAACCTTGGGGCCTGAACAAAGGCACTCTGAAAATTAAATCTAATGGTGCAAGGAAAATCAACGAGCCAATCATCCAAATAGCAGCATTGGCAGACTTGTAAGAAGGAAACACATTATCAAACGACATTGGTGTAGTGCTGCTCTAAATGTGTGATTTGTTTTTCTCTATGAACATATCTCTTTTTATTTTTCCTTCTTTTAAATTTTTACTAGTATTATGCCCGTGTGATGCACGGCTTAATAAAAAATATTTTGATAATATAATTAAATTTAATAACAAATAAAATGAAAAAAGAATTAATTCAAAATTTAAGATTAAAAAATAAATTGTACTTGTACACTTAAAAGAAATTAAATTTTTATTTCTTAGTTTGATATTTAAATCATTTGTTTTAGTGTTGATTTCATTCAAATAGTTATAAGTTATATCAATCCTAAACTAAATTAATAATAAATAAAAAATATAATATTCTAACTTAATGTAACATTCTAACTTACTAATAAATAAATATAACACCCTAACTTAAAGTAATGTTTGTAATTGTATTGTGTTTTAGCCTTTAAGAACACATATATTATTTTTTTTTTATCATTAAAAAAACATAGATGTTAATATTACACATGAAAAAAATAATGAATTCAATAATTGAAATGGTTGAAAACAAAATTAAGCCAAAACCTCAATTCATTTATGAAAAAATATCCAAAATTTTTAACCTTAAAAAAAAAAAAAATAGAGTTAAGTAAAGATAGACTTATATAGAAATTTGGACAGATGAATTCTCTCATATCCAATTTCATGTTTGACAGCAAATTTTCCATAATAAAATATTGATGTCAACAACAAATAATCATGTAATAAGAAATTAAAAAATACAAAAATATTGCTTGCTATATTGACTTCTACAGAAAACACTAAAATGTGTGATCAAACATAGAATTTCAGCCTATCTATAAAACTTGTTGATAAAAATCATGTTATATATAATAAAAAGGCAACAAATACACAAAATCTATTCAATTTGATGAAAGAAAAAAAAAAATACCTGTAAGGTTATAGGTAGGGTAGAGAGGAGAAAGGAAAAATATAGCAAATAATTATAAAGTACGTAGTAGAAATAATGAAACACCAAAAAAACTATGTGTATATATAGTGAGAATTTTAAGTTGTGAAGAAGATATGAACAAAAAGAAGTAGTTTAGGTGAAACTCAAATACTTTTTTTTTCTTTTTTTCTTTTTACTTTATTGTTAGAAAAAAGATGACATAAGATGCAAATTTATCCACACACAAAAAAAGAAAAAGAAAAAAGAAAACCAAAACAAAAACGTAGGAAAAAAAAAGAAAAAATAGCAAGTTCTATCTTTTTTTTTTTTTTTTTCCTTTTACGTTTTTTAAAGAAACATAGGAAATTTTTTTTCATCAAGATCAAGATGGTGTCAACTAAAACCATAGATGGCAACGGTAACCTCTTTTTCTCTTATATATATATATATATATATATATTATAAACAATCTCTTTCATATATATATATATATATATACATATTATAAACAATCTCTTTCTCATTATGATGGGATTTGGATTTTACACGTGGGAGTTGCGATCATTTATATAAAAAAAAATATACATTTTATTTACTCATTATTTGCTGTGGCGTACTAGCATATGGAGTTTTCATCATCTTGGCTGGTAGAGTGTCGATGTCAACACGAATCTGTATCGTACTCATTAAAATTTCAACAAATTAAGAAGTTATATCCTTATCAAAAACAAAGATTTAAAATTGATCTCTCTCTAGATTTTAGAGTCCTTATTTAATTATTCTTTCACTTTAACTACTTTAATTTACCTACTCTACGTATACTCTAAATTGTTTATATAGAAATTATAGATAAATTAATAATAAAAGGATTATATGAAGAATTTAGATTGTAATCAAATTAAAATTTTTATCAACTTAGAAATTATAGGAGAAAAAGATAAGGACAAAAAATATATATCTATTTTTTTAATTTAGGGTTTGTTAATAATATTTTAGATAGACACAACTGTTATATTTGTAAATCAAATACTAATTTATTTCATTACTTTTTTTTTTTTTGAGAAAGAATTTATTTCATTACTTGATTTGTCATATTTATCCTATATATATCTATTCTTAAAATCTAAAAATTTATTAAAATTTTTGCAATTTGGTGCCACCACTTGGCACAACCACGGCGTCTAAGTTCATCAAGATCAAGATGGTGTCAACTAAAACCATAAATGGCAACGGTAATCTCTTTCTCTTATATATATATATATATATATAATAAACAATCTCTTTCTCATTATGATGGGATTTGGATTTTACACGTGGTAGCTACACTTATTTATATAAAAAAAAAAAATACATTTTATTTACTCATTATTTGCTGTGGCATACTGGCATATGGGGTTTTCATCATCTTGGCTAGTGGAGTGTCGGTGTCTACACGTAGCTGTTTCATACTCATTAAAATTTCAACAAATTAAGAAGTTATATCCTTATCAAAAACAAAGATTTAAAATTGATCTCTCTCTATACTTTAGAGTCTTTATTTAACTATTCTTTCACTTTAACTACTTTAGTTTGCCTACTCTATGTATACTCTAAATTTTTTTTTTATTATAGAAATTATAGATAAATTAATAATAAAAGGATTATATGAAGAAAAAGATAAGGACAAAAAATATAGGAGAAAAGATAAATTAAAATTTTTATCAACTTAGAAATTATAGGACAAAAAGATAAGGACAAAAAATATATATCTATTTTTTGATTTTAGGATTTGTTGATAACATTTTAGATAGATACAACTGTTATAGTTGTAAATCAAATACTACTTTATTTCATTACTTGGTTTGTCATATTTATCCAAAAAATATGTATATATTTATTCTTAAAATCTTAAAATTTATTAAAATTTCTGCAATTTGGTGTCGCCACTTGACGCAACCACGGTGTCTAAGCCCAACTTTTATTATATAGAATATGATATATATATATATATATATATATATATAATTATGGTGGTATTTATAGATTACAAAATTAATAAAGCTTACATAAAGCAGAAAAAGGGAGACTTAATCTAAAATTTTTCAACGAAGAAACTGATACTTCCAGCAAAATCAAATCATAATTAACAAAGAATGAAACAAAGATTTATAAAAAGGAATACCTGAAAGCTAAAGCTGGTTGTGGAGGCATGAAGATTTAGTAATGAGAGGCAATAAACAAAAATCCTCACCTGTAAATACCGTATATGCAGATGGTACACTCCTTTGCTCTGAGACCCAAAATGCACCTGATTTATGCAAGCTATATAGACCTGGATCAATTATAACAGACGTGGCTCTCTCATACCTGTAGATTTCATAGAAATTACAATCCTTTTATTAGCCAAAGTTGTATACAAAATTTGCAGACAATTCATGTGCTGCTTTCAAACTAATTCCACCAAAACTACAAATAACTAACAAAAGAGAAAGGATAAGCCACATACTCATTCCAACCAATGTCACTTGTATGCTCAATAAAATACTACATTCTTAAAATAGCTGACAATGTCTGAAGCAGATATGTGACACAAAAAAGAAATTTACAAAATGGAATGCAGCAGCTTACTTTTTTAAATATATATATATATATGTCACCAAAGTTAGAAATTCATAGAAGACACGACAACCACAAAACATATTTCTTACATAAATACCATACATGTCCCAAGGAGGTTAACATAATAAAGGAAGGCATAATGCAAACATTGTTCATAGTATTAACATAATACAAACTTTGCGTATTCACATTATACCAAACTAAGAGTACTAATTAACTTCCTAGGCTGTCTACACGGCGCACATCATCAGTTAACTTCCTAGACTATCAACCACAACCACCACTACTGCAATCCACCCCCAATAAACTCAATCTAGGCCCTTCTTCTATCAACCGTCATGGCAAAAAAAGCGGCTCTACTCTTGGCGTTATGAAGCTCCTACACGACCTTGCAATACGTGACATGATCGAAAGCGGTGTGCTGGTTCAGAAGAGTTACAGCTGCTGTAACTGACTCATTGGCAGCCCCCACAGTAGAGTCTCCAGTGTCGATGGACTTTTTCCCCCGACGGTTCCTCATGTCAGTAAAACCCCATATTGCCTCAGTCATGGATTCAAGGGAGTGCCCTTTCTTCCTTTTTCCACTTGAATGAGATGGTTTAGCTAGCCGCTTTTTAGCTTACCTCCGGCTTTGGGCTTCACTCAATGTGGGCAGCTCGTCCACGTCATCCAAACCATCGATGCTGACATTGACATGTACCCCCTCAAATAGAAAGGCTGCATCAAGTTCTCTCTCTTCATCACTATTGGGAGCTGGTTGGGCAGATGACATTTGGAGGAAACCCGTGGCTGTGTTTGAATTGAAAAGAGTGCCCAACAGCTCATAGTGTCTCATCCCCTTTCTCTTGAACTCCTTGAATCTATGATTGACCTATTAACAACCATATATATTGGGTTAGATGTTTTATTGATATAAAACCCAATACAAAGTAGATGGCTAATTTATAATAACCGTATAACAGCACTCTTTATTCCAAATTTCAGAAAGCCAAAAAGGTTTTTTAGGAAATTGTAGACATTGAGTAATTTCACAGATGAATAATATAAATAAAATAATATAAGTCAAAGATATAAGTCAGAATTTATAAGTCACATTAAACCCCATTAAACCCACAGTAAACCCCATATATAAGTCAGATTTTATTCCATTCCTAAAAGTATCATCATGGGAAAATGCTACAAAACAACTATTTAAAGCCACTATTATTAATACACTCATAAGCCAATAAACCTAATATTTTTTATATTTTTGATATTTAAGTCAGATTTAAGGACTTACCGCAAATGCAGCAGCCCAAGCATCGTCACTGGCCGTCACCGTATTTGAAATGGGGTCCCATCCCATTCCTGTACGTGCGATGAGCTGGGAGAATGTGCGGTGTCTCTGTTTCAGTCGTTGATATTTTTGTGTAAGTTGTGTCTTGGTGTAACTTTTAGACGCACGCTTGTTAAACTCATTGACAACTGTTGTCCAAGTTCCAAACTTGAACTGGCCTTGGGGCATATTCCCTTTAGCATCCTCTTCTAACAAGATATCAATAAAATGTCTCTCAACTGCTTCAGGCCACTTCTTATCCTCGGCATCATCCATCTAAATACATGTTGGTATACTTACATAGACTCGTAAAATGGTCTTCTATGATATGGATTTAAAATCTTTAACTTACTACTAGACCCAAGCAGCAGGCATATAAGAGAAAATTCACCCCATATAAAGGAAAAATACAAAGATACACATTCTATACACATCAGTTTTAGCTCAACTTGTAGTAGCATTGTATATTTATGAAGGCATAGGAGCATATTATAAATTTAAAGTTGAATATATGTTAAAAGGTTAATATATCAAACCAAAGCTGAAGCCTTTTTGGTTCATGACATAAAGAAGCAATTATACTACTTTGAATCTTTTCAAGGAATGCACAATACTATTTTTCAATTATCATACATAGAAGTGAAGTTTCAAAGATTGTATGTAAATCTGAGAAGTTGGAACTACCACCAACAACAACACACAGTCCAGCCAAAAGGCCAGACTCAAAACAACAAGAGAGTCAACACACAGTCAGGATAATAGTACACTCAAAACAACAAGAACCTCCAAAGAGGTTAACAACATTAGCAACACCAAGTTCAAGCAGGCCAACAGAAATCTTAGTTGTGAATTACCACATTCATTTTTTCATGCACTTATAATTTCAAGAAAAGAAAATTTTGATAATAACTTAATTTAAGAATAGAACTACCATTTAAGAAGTTCTCACTTAATTTTTTGTATATGCAGGTTTTTTTCACAGTTTGTGATTACCCACATTTGACTTATGCTTCATTTATTTCCTGAGGGAGCTTGTAGCTATCTGGGATTAAAATGGTAGTTTTAGGAATCTTCCACTTTTTGGCAACTAAAATAGACCAACAGTGTATTGTATAAGTTATTTTCATGTACTGGATTTTAAAATGTTTGGAGACATTTGCAGGGGATGGGAACCCTATATAATAGTTGAAGTCTCTCTCTCACACGACCGTTTATACATACTCCCTTTCTACTTCAACGAAAACATTAAACCATAACACAGAACAAGCATACATCAGCAAGCCACAAAATGAAGAGATTTTTTCAATCAGCTACGTACCAGTAAGGGAACATGTATAAACGATATAGATATATCGAAAAAGAAATATTAAAAAAGAAAAAAGAGAAAAAAAAGATCAGCTATGTGTTTTCAATTTTCAACTCCAAAATTTGTAAGAGGAAATTGAATATATTTTTCACAAACTGAAGAATTGTTTCGTCTCAATGACTACATGTGACCTTAAATATCTTTATCTTGACCTTATATATTTTTCACAAACTGAAGAATATAATTTCAACTCCAAAAAAAATCTGTTTCGTATATAGTTTTCTTGTACATTTGCTCAAAATCTCTATCCAATAAATCTTGATTCTTATTAATGTAAGTATACTACTGCCCTCTAGGTTATATGATAAGCAAGATGCTTGTTTAATGATAAGAAACTCTATTTCTATTTAAATTTATATATTGAGGTTATTTCACTAATTCTAGTAGTTTTAAAAGCTCAGATTTGTGTTTTTAATTCTAACATGATACTGTTTAGATGGAATTTAATTAGTTTGGACTTGGGAGTAACACACATCTATGCCAAGGGCACACTCATTTATTTAGCCCATGGTCATATTGAGTTTTTGATTATTTGACAACAGTCTCTGAGTTATCCTTATAATTCTCTATGACAGTATTGTTTCATTCTTTGAGTGCAGCCTTTGTAACTTTTATTTTTATGGACACGGTATTAAGTTAATGTAGGGGAATCATTTACTTTTATTTTTCAAGCATCTTGCACTACATTTTTACATAGGGTTAATTTAGCAACCACATTGCTTCAAAATGAAACGGCCTTTTTAAAATTTAAATAAAAAAACAACTATGATAGTCTTAGTATCTAACAAAAGTGGTGAGTGATCTGAAATTGTGATGGGTAGGGATGTGACTGTTGTCTGAAGTACATCATTCAGCCATTTTGAATTAGTGAAGGCATGCCCCCAAAAACCCAATACACTAAAAAATCCCATCTAACAGAAGGTGCAGATCATGAACCCAATATCCATACAAACTCAGAAACAAAAATCCAACACAAGAACTCAATAACCCATAACAAATAGATAAACCCAGACCCCAAAACAACCCATTTATCCTCTAAGAAACCCTTCAACAAACATCTTCTCTACATGCATTCAATAATCATCAACATATAATTAAAGAAAAGTCACAAAAAAATAAAGAAAAACCCAAATTTTTGACAAACCCAAATCTAAAACAGACTGAGTATCAACGGTCTTAGCAGGAGGGTTTGGGTGCTTAGAAGATTAAAACAGAACTTAGAAGCATGATTCACTATATATTACACAGATGTACCAGTAAGGGAACACGGTCAGAAGAGGAAGCAGAGGAGGAAGCAGATGCTCTATAATGCACTCGAGTGGTGGATGAGGAAGGGAGTGAGGCATCCATCTGAAAGAATATATGGGATTAAAAGAAGCCCTAACATGAATTAATGTGAAATGATCTGTTGGGATGTGAAAGAAAGCTGAAACAAGTAATTAACAAAATTAAAAACCTTACCTAACCGACCCCTTCAGACTATGTGAGTTGCCTTTTCCTTAGCAACAGAGCGTTGTTGGTGAGGAATTAATTGGGAGAAAGGGATTACTGTGATTCATAGGGGTTTCTTCCAAATGATGTGTGTGTGGGATTTTGACGCGTTGATGAAGCTACTGTTAGGAGTAATGGCACCGGATCCGTGAGGGGTGAGGTGGAATGCTGTTGGGTCAGAGCAGTAATGGAGGTGGGTGAGAGGAGTAATGGAGTTCGAACTGTGATATTCTTTGTAGAGATGAGAGTAGAGAGGAGAGGAGAGATGAGATGATATTCTTTGGGGCGTGAAGACTGATGATATTCTTTGGGGCGTGAAGACTGAAGAGATGAGAGTAGAGAGGAGAGGAGACAAACATTAGAAAAAAGCTAATCAGTGGGTCCGGGCACAGTGAAAACTGAATTCAATTTTTATTACCGTTGTGCCATCAGAAACGTCTGTTCATTGTTTAAAATGTGAGTCGAGCATGTTTCAAAAAATATATTTCAAATAGGGGTTTTTGAGCAACCATTTCCAAACAGCCCTATTTTAAACTCTATCACCAAACATATTGTTTCAAATTTTGGACACTAGTGTTCAGTGTTTAAACTAGTGTTCAGTGTTTAAACACTGAACACTGTGTTTTCAGTTGACAAACCAAACGGGTTCTAATTCCCCATGAAGTGGGGAACTCAAACAATACCTCATTGCTGTTAGGTCAACTAAGAGAACAAATTTCCAGGATGCTTGCCCTAATGATGTATAGTGGGGGTACTTTGTCATTTTACATTTAATGCAAAGGGAGTTGTCGTTGGTATGAACGTTTGAATAATTAATGTTGATTTGTTGGATAAAGAGACTTTTAGCTAACACTTATTTCAAATTATAAAGGAGTTTGATTATTAAGCTAAGGGGATTCCTCGATTTGTATGTTGGGATGATCCCCTTAAGGCTCGAATTGAATTACTTTCATTTGAGCGTCCTTGTCGAGATGTGATCGGTATGTCTTCTAGGTTGATCATTTGAGATAAGATAGATCTTGGAAGTTGGAACATAAACATGGTTTCAATTCAAGCACCTTTTGGGTCGGGTACTAACCAAAGGATTTTTTTTGGGCCCATTGGGCTTAGGCTTTATAAGAGTCCTTTTGAGTCTGTACTAGGCTGTCCCCATTAGGAAATTCTTATCTAGTCCCAGACTACAAGGTCACCAAGTTGTGCCTTGTAGTCCCAGCCAATAAGAACAAAACAGGTTAGATAAAATTGCTGACATCATTTAAATGTTCTAGCTCAGCAACAATCAGCCTCAACATTAGATCTCCCGTTAACGTTGGTTTTTTTAAAAAAAAAAAAAACATTAGCCAACTATTTCCCAATTGGGAGCTGGGATTTAGGACAAAGAGAAGCTTTTAGGGTTCTCTAACTCTTGTGGACAAAAAAGGCAGAGGGTCCTTAGTGTTGAAAAAATCAAGTGCTACTCACAGTGTGACCAAAAAACAAATGCTACTATCTGTGAGTAATTCTTAGTGATTTATCAAGTAAAAAGCTCTAGTGAAAAAAGACAAAATCTTGTTCACATAAGAACGAAAGAAACCAATTTTCAACATAATAGAGGTATAATTTATTTTGTCTTATTGTACTTTGTTTCACTTTTTGAAAGAATATATTATGATTTGTTGTGATATGTTTGCTCCCAAATAAAATACATAAAAATGTAATGAGGTCTGAATTTAATGCCTTTTCTTTTGGTGAAAAATTTAATGCTTTGTTGTGATATGTTTGCTCCCAAATAAAATATATAAAAATGTATTAAGGTTGTGATATGTTTGCTCCCAAATAAAATATGTGTTGTGATACATGTTGCTGTTGTTGTTTATTTATTTATTTATTTTTATGGTTATTATGACATTTAATCATTTTGTAACAAATATACAATTACTTTGCTCATAGAGTAACTATGACCATATATACTAAATTTACGTACAATGTCTCTCTCTCTCTCTCTCTATATATATATATAATATGGTAGGAATAAGTAATATTTTCATCTTTTTAATGGTAACTATGTCTAATTTATAATTCTATTTGTGCTTAGATATGTGGGGAAGCTTTGTTATAAAGCATACCACAGGCCTTTAAGAACACGTCAAAATTGCACACAAAATATAATTATTGTATTGTAAATTTCTTAATACTTTATTTCTAACATTTATAGTCCATAAAATTATTGTAGTTATTTGCAATTCCAGTGATATTGAAAGAATTGAAGAGGATTGTTTGTTTGTTGAATGACTTGAAAATAGTGATGACAATTTGTTGGATAAGGTGGCATATAATGCAGATGAAGCATACAATATATACAACAATTATGCATTATGGACATGTTTTAGTATACGGAAAGGAAAACCTAGATATTTTAATGGGACAAAGAACATAAGGCAACATGAATTTCTATGTTTTAAGTAGGGTTTCAAAATGAAGATCCTTGTGAAGAGAAAAATTGGAAGAAACTGGAGGTCAGAACTTGCTATAAAGCGTTTATTCGTTCCATAGTTGAAAATGATGTATTGAAGGTTATTGCATTTAGGGTGTATTTGGATACCACTTATTTTGCTGAAAACTGAAAATAATAAAAAAATAATTTCTGGTTATTGTTCACACTCACAAAACATTGTTCATTTGCCTTAATGCACTGTTCATGTCCCATGAACAGTGCAAGAAGTGCTAGTAAAAAAAAAAAAAAAAAGAGAAGAAAACGCAGATGTGAAACGCCAATCCAAATGCTACCTTAATCTAGAACATAATTATAAACTTGCATTACTATCAAAGAGACATTTGCTAAGATCTAGTCATGTCGTATTTCAAAATCTAAGGCAAGTTTAACTGATTCCATGGTGAATGTTGGTATAAGTACAAAGAATACTTATTTGTATTTAATAGAAGAAGTTGGAGGGAGTGAGGATGTGGGTTTTACTGAAAAAGATTGTTATAATCATAAAAAAAAAAATCATGTGAACACAAAAAAGATGTCAACGATAAGTGCTAGAGATACTCAAAACCTACTGAATCATTTT
The DNA here is from genome assembly GCF_001633185.2 of Quercus lobata. Classification (NCBI taxonomy): domain Eukaryota; kingdom Viridiplantae; phylum Streptophyta; class Magnoliopsida; order Fagales; family Fagaceae; genus Quercus; species Quercus lobata. Next base: position 61,735,434 of record NC_044905.1, on the reverse strand, counting down.
AAGAAAAGTGTAAAGTTGAATTTAATCAACCATCTTGTTGGCTATATTCCGTGCCAAATTTGCTTGTATTTCAGCAATTAGTAACCCTGTATTTAGGTGGGATTGTTGTAAGGGTAGTGAGTGAGATAGAGTGTTGAAATACTCACAAGTCTGCAAGAAAACAGAGACTCGTGACTGGATCTCGCGGGTGACTTGCGGCTGCAAGTCGCCAGAAGATGCACACGTCCCAGGCATGCTAGAAGTTGAAGTATCATGCTAGTTGGAGCACTACAGGACAAAATAGGACAATTGACCATTCTGTTATCTCACGGCTGGATCTCGCGACTCAGTCAAGCCGCGAGGCCAAGCTGCGAGCCAACCCTATTTTGAAAAACCTGACTCTTCACATTCTATTCTCACCCCAGTATAAATACCCCTTATACCCACGAAAGAAAGAGAGCTTCCAGAGAGAATTTTGAGAGAGAAACCCTAGAGTAAAACAAGATTGATTCATCCACAATCTTCACATAAGAGACTCTTCAAATTCCTCAACTCTCTTCCTTTTCATTGTCAAACCCTTGAGAGGTCTTTTACCAAAACCTTTTCTCACCATATCCATTACTGTGAGAGGGCTGTTTGATGTTCTGAGAAGCAGTTAGGAAGGAACTAATATACATTGGTTGATGTTATGGTTAAGTAGCGGAATCCGGGAAGCTAGAAAAGAAATAGATTCGACGTAACCTCGTTGGAGCAAGAAGTTTGGAGGGCTTAGGTACACTGGGTATATTAGGCTTGGAGGGTTTATTACTGTTCATGTATCCCAACTACATTTTCTAGTGGATTACTTACTGCTTGGAGGGCGGCGGAGAGGTTTTACGCCGAGGGCTTCGCTTTCCTCTTCGATAACACATTGTGTGTTGTCCTTGTGTTTGCATCTTCCTTCCCTTAATCTTTGCCTTTTATTTTCTTCTGTGGATGTAATTTTAATTGGCTTAGATTGTTTACCAATTTTGTTTATAACTTGTGTTTATTTTCCGCACACTAGTTGTTTGTCATAAAGCTTGAATTTGTTATTTTGTAATTGGGGGTCTAAACGTTCAAGGGTATTTTATACACCATTTGAACTTTCAAAAAGGCTGATAGAAGATCCCATGGTTTTTTACATAGTTCAAGTAGATCAAGAAAATCACATAATATATATATATATATATATATATATATATATATATTGGAGAAATGGGAGATCAAGGGTTGATTATGATTGTTTTGGAGATACTGTGGTATTTGACATTACTTACCACACCAATAGATATAATTTGATTTGTACTTTACTTGTAGGTGTTAATCACAATTAGTAGAATGTGATATTTGGATGTGCATTCCTTTTGGATGAAACCACTGCTTCTTTCAAATGGTTGTTCAAGTCATTCTTAAACTCAATGGGAAATCGATCTTTAATAACAAATTTTACTGACCAAGATCAAGCCATGTCAAATGCTATTAAGGAAGTGTTTTTGAACACACATCATCAACTATGTTTGTGGCATATTCAAAAAAATGCACCTTCCTGCTTTGGAGAGTTAAATGCTAATTCAGAGTTTCAGTCCTTGTGGAACAACTGCCAAAAATATTGTGATTTAGAATTGGAATTTCAAAACACATGGGATAAAATGATGTAGAAGTTTAATCTTGAAGATCATCACTGGGTTAGTATGATGTACAAAATTCGATGTAGATGGAGCACTGCATTCACTTCGGATAGCTTCACGTATAGTTGAATTTAAAGCTTCCTCGATAAGTGAAAGCACAAACCATGTTTTGACTAATATAGCAAAAAAAAACAATAAGCCAACACAAACTTTGTAATTAAATACGAAAGTGTATTGGAAGGTATGCATTCTTCAGAGTTTAATGAATATTTTCAATGTAAGCAAGGTGTCCCACAAAGAGTAGTTAAGAAGAGTGGTATTTTGGGTCATGCAGCTCAAGTTTACACATGTAAGATATTCTTATAATTTGAAAATGAATACCTTAATAGTCTTGTAATAGAGTGGAAGCATGTTGATTGCCAAGATACAATTGATGTCTTTGACGTGAAAGAGCACACATTGTCCATTTTGATCATTTCAATAGCAACATTTCTTGTTCTTGTAAGAAATTTGAGTCATTGGGAATTCTTTGTTGTCATGCATTGCGGGTCTTTAATTTAAAAATTTTGACTAAAATTCCAAGCCAATACATTTTGAAATGTTGGACAAAGGAGGCTAAGAAAGAGATAATGGCTTATGAACAAGACAATCATTTAAGTGGCAATGCTAAAAAGGTAGAGATAGTATGGTGTAATAGCATGTTACGTATAGCTAATACAATCATATCCAAAAGTCAAGGGGATGATAGCCTTAAAAGCATTTTTTAAAAGATACTATTGGGACTTGATGAAAAAATTGAAATAGTGTCATCAAAGTTAAAGTTGGGTTCAAATGCAAATTTGGAAGAAAATGAAGTTGTAGAGCATAATACAACCGATGAAATGCTTGGCTTATCAAATCACATGCCAGTGTTAAATCCCCCATGTGTAAGATCAAAAGGTTTACGAAACAATAGACTTAAAGACCACTTTGAGAAGTGCAAGACAAAATCGTCCAAGGATACATCATCTTCATGTAAGAATTTCCTTTTTTTATTTTATTAAATATATGCCATATTTTTATTTTTAATAAACCTTTTTATTTATAATTATTATTATGTTTTTTTTTCCAATGTTAAATTTTATAGGAAAAGCAAAACAAAAAAGTGGCTAAGGAAAATTCAAATGTGTCATTTAGTGGCTCATACAATCTGGCAATATACCAACCACCAAATCCCTACTCTCATTTAGGATTTACAAATGATAATGCATATGGTCAATCTTACATGTCATGGACAAATCATTCTCAGGTATTAAGCATCCTTTGATTTACAAAATTAGAATATTTATAATGTATAATCATAATTTTGGTCATTGACATAATATCTAAATATGAGTTTTGTCTCTATATAGGACATGGGCTGTGTAAACGTTCCATTTACAACTATGTTGCAAGGTACCTATGTTATAATATAACTTAGTCACACAATTGGTTATTTATTTGAAATGAAAATATCTATAATTTATGTATTAATATGTGTACAAAGCTTTGTTTTGAAATAATGTTTTCTTATATCTTGATCTCTATAGAATCCATAGACTTATATTCCCTCACAAATAAACTCATCGATGTATAGTTTTGAGCAATTAGGGTATGTTTGGTAACTATTTTTTTTTCTTTATTTTATGTTTTCAAAAATAATTTTCTATTTTTAAGACTAAAAAACTTGTTTGGCAACTCAAAATGGACAGAAAACAAAAGCTGTTCTTAAAACTCAATTTGTGAAGGAAACTAAAAACGTGCAAAATGCTGTTTTCAATTTTTAATTTTCAAAATTTAATGAAAACATGCATTTAATTTAATAATTTTTTTATTTAATAAGTTAGCATTAGAGTTCAAATCCTAGTAGTAACATATTTTAGTATTTTCTATTTTTTTTCTTCAAAAAACTATCTTTTTAATTTCAACTAACCAAACATGTTTTTATTTCAAAAATACAAGAAAATTTTTTTTTCTTTATATTCCCAAAACAAGTTTTTGAAAATAGAAAAAAAAAAAAAAAAAACAGTTACTAAACATAACCTTAGATTCCACACCTATGCAAATGGTAAATTTGGAAATTCTTGTGGTGTGTTTGCATTATCAATTTAATCACTTATTTCTTGTTCCTAAGGATGACTTACTTTGTACAATGGGGATTTTTTTTTTTTTTTTATTTTTTTATTTTTTATACAAAGATGGTCAACGATGTTGAACAGTAGGGTTGGGGCAATTCAAAGTGAACAACTTGTGGTTTATATTTTTGAAGGAACTTTGTTCTTTTAGGTTTCAGATTCCTCCCTAATGTCTTAATGGTTAGTTCTTGCAGCTTATTGGGGTGGGTAAAAACCTTGGTGGGAGGAACCACACCAAAGATATCGATCAAGTAGTGTTCCTACTTCCTAATGGGATTATTAAGTTCTCTGAAGTCCAAGAAAGAAATATTAGAATTAAATAATATGCATAAAACTCAAGTGGTCATCCATACTATTACTCGGATGATATATTTGTTAGGATTTATTTATTTATTTATATAACTTAATTCATTAATCAAAGACATCTACAACCTCTAGATGTAAAGCACGAAAAAGAACAAAGTCCACAAGCTAATTTCTTCCGATCCTAGCGAGAGTATCATCACACTTAATGGCTTCCTCAAAGCAATGGACAATCATGGGGAGGGAAGAGAGAGACTGAAGCTAAGGGTCAAAATCTACTAAATTTATGACCCCATGAAAGTGAACAGTTATTCAACAACAACAAAGATCCTTAACGTTTTAGTACATGAACCAAACTCTGGAATTATGCTTTTTTATTTACTAGTACAAGATCTTGCAAGTTTTGGACAAATTTATCCATATAACCACTCATGAAGTTTGGGCTAGCTAATATCTCTTTCCATTTTGCATGGTTCTTCTTCACCATAATACCCACCTCATTATCTTTATCCATCACAGACTTGATCGCCTTGCTTAAGTTCTTTCTTGAAAACCACCCACATTCTTCCCTCTCCACCTCCACAGCAACCTTCATCTCTTCAACAAGTAACCTAGTGTTCAATATTTGGTCACCAAGATGTGGCACGAGCACTATTTGACAGTTACTCATCAAAGACTCCCACATTGATCCAAACCCACAATGGCTCACAAAGCACCCAATTGATGGGTGACTAAGTATCAATGGTTGTTCCACCCAACCCCCAAAAACTCTTCCTCTCTCTTTAACCCTTTCCTTGAACCCATTTGGCAATGCCTCCTCAACTGTTGCACATTCCATTGGCGGTTTCAGGGCTATTAGAAATGGCAACCCTATTAACTCAAACCCTAATAATAGTTCTTGAAATTGCTTCTTTTCAAGAATGATTTGAGACCCAAATGCACAAAACACCATTGACCCAGGCTCAAACCCATCCAACCAAGTGGCCCACATGCCTTTCGAAGGACTCTTAGAGGGCTCTGGTAACACTGGTCCTGTTAACAACACAGACTTTCCGAATTGATTCCCCACATAGTCACACAATTGTCCTTCCATTTCTTGGCATGTTCTAATAGATATCACATCACTTTCTTTCATGGCGGTTGTGACACGATCGTAAAATGTTATCCCATCTCCAAAGGGTAGAGAAATGAATGATAAAGAATCAACTTCATGGCTATGAAGGACTATGGTCGATGAAGGGTAGCCTACTGGTAGTTGCTTTAATTCCTCTTTTGTAATGGCTCTATCCTTGGGAACATTACGTGTTGGAACCATAGCAATTGCAAGCGATGCAGCAGAAACAACATTGTAGCAAATTGATTTGATTCCAAGCTGTTTGGTGATTTCTGGTATCCAATGTGCATTGTCATAGAATACCATATCTGGAGTTTTAGCTCGGAGAATATTTTCAACTTGTTCACGTGTGCGATCCATGGCAATGGCAAGCAAATGGACCAAAGATATTGATATGTCTGAGGCAGTCTCTGCACCAAGTGGGAGGCCATCAACGTGAGGGATTGTAAGGGGATGAAAGGTGATGAAATTTGGATGAAGATTTAAATGTTGTAGCTGAATTTGAGCTTTTTTGGGCAGTATGAAAGTGATTTTGTGGCCTCTCTTAGCAATCTCATTAGAGAGATGGAGAAAGGGGGTCATATGGCCAGTTGCAAACCATGGGAACATGGCGATGTGAAGCTCTAAGCTCTTGCATTCAGCCATTTCTATAATCAAGGGAAAAAGGGTAAGGAAGAACTAGTAGTGGCTATCCTATCTAGAACAGATGTTGTATCAGATTCTAAACACAACTTGTAGCAAATATTGAATACAACTCTTTAAACAAAATAATTGATATCTATCATTCTTAACTAGATAAGTGGGAGAGATAAGAGTGAATAGTGTTTGGGCTATAGAAGGTTTCCATCAGAAGATTTCTACGTGGTTATTATTATTTTCAGAGAGTTTAAATGAGTTATATATAGACCAAAATAATCTAGTACGACAAAAAATGCTCAACTTATGCCACAAGTCCCACAACTATCCACATGGCAGACTTCTAGGTGTTAATCTATTGAGAAAATAGCTGCAAAGAATTTTTAAAAAAAAAAAAAAATTGTTAGCGGTTAAAAATTATAGAGAATTGGCAAAGAGACCCATTTTTCAGGCCAAAATTGAGGCGTTGACCATGAACGTTGCCTTGTTCAACGTGATATTGAGTTTGTTGCACTAATTATGCCTTGAATGGTATATGACACCATGTGCTTTTGAGCATAAAACAATACTTTTCACAAGGTCAATTATATCAAATTTTAAAAAATTGTTTACTAAAAGGGGAATCCCATGACACCATATGGGTTTAGGGTCAGAATCTAGAGTAATGCTAATAATGTAATATTTTTTCCCAACTGTTGATATATTTTTATAATGATTTGATATTTTTTTTATAAAAAGTTTCAACTTATGGTGTTCGTTTTTTATGATAACTTTTATTATTAGACCAAGATATCAATCAGCTTTTGGTGTAGGTGGAGATTGAATTTCAGATATCTTATTTAACCATTAGAGACTTTACTGGTTGAACTAACTGAAACTCACAAATAATGATGTGATATAAAAGCAAAAGAAAAGAAAAAAAAAAGGAAAAAATATATATACACACACATACACATTTGTGTAAAAAAACATCAAAATCTAAAAGTTAAGAAAACATTGTATACATTTTATTACTATATGTGTAAAATTTCAATTTTATATGTTGAGAAAGTGAAAAAAATAAAAATAAAATGACTTCTAGGCTTCTTTTCTAATTGTGATGTATTAAATAATAGTTCCAAAATAAGATTTTTTAAAAATCTCAATAGATAATATCTATTAGATAATCAGATTACACATATTTCAACAAATTACTTTTTTTTAGAACAAAATACATAAATAATCTTTGGAAAGGGGATGATATGACACTTATTCGTTTTTAAAGTATATTATAATGACACGTGGCTACTTCCTATATTTAATTGGTATGTTGGACAATCAATACCACATGTTAAAATATTATTTATACATCTTAATGTGTTTACCATAATATTGGACACATGGCATCTATAATTAAAATTTTGAATGAAATAAATGCATTTATTTAGTATGGTATTTAATTTCATTTTTATTTATTTATAATAACTAGTTTGTAATCTCATGCATATGCATGAATATACTTAAAGAAATACAATAAGATGCAAAATATAACTCCTATTTTGTAAGGATATTATTAGGTATAAAATGTAAATTGTCCATTTTTTTATTATTATTATTGTAAAGCACTTTTTTTATTCTAGACTCTTTGGTTTTTGTACTTAATAACTCACTTGGAAGAATATTTATGATGTGGTCCTACATTTGATTCTAAAATTAAGAAATAAAACTCTTTGAGAATAAATAATTTAGAACATATGGTGCAAACTTCGAACTCTAATTTGGAATTCTAATCTGAATTTCTCTCAACTTCACCTATTATATAATAATAATAATAATACTTTTTTTACAAATGAAAAAAACTAATTACTATTGTGTGCTTCCTTCTTCTTTGTTTTTTACTCATTTTTATTTATATATATATTATTTTTATCTCTCTTAAAATTTAGGGATAATTACATTTTACTCACCTGTGGTTTGCCTCTAATTTGACTTGTCTACCCGTGGTTTCTATTTTGACACTTTACCACCTATGATTCCCTCTATTACTAATTCGTAACCCACCTCTCCTTCAACCATTACTCTAACACATAATATGTCAAAAATAAAAACTCAAACAGATCAAAACACTCCCAAAACTCACTCCCATCCAACTTGCTCACCAAACTAAGATCCTAGATGCTACAATGCAATGCACTTGAGACTCTAGACAACTAATCAGTTCAATTTTCATGTAGTACGCACCATTATCTCATTTTCCTTTAACTTGCTCCGCCAAGATAATTATAATATTATATGGATGAAAGCAACTTAACAAGCTGCACCAATATAGTGTTCTTCCAAGTATCAGTAGAACAAATTAAGCCTTAGCTTTCAATGTGTCTTACTTACATTTCTTACCAAGAAAGAAAAAGAAAAGTGTTCCTAAATGTGCATCCGATCAAGTAATGTTCATTTTGCAGATGTGTAGTCTTGATTGTTAGCCATGGGGATCCCCTCCAAATCCTGCAGACAATACTCAATGCAGTTAAGCAGCAAACAGTATCCAGTAGTAATGACTTGACGTCAAGAATACAAGCAGTTAGAGTGCCTTCCATCTTGTCACAGCACCGGAAATGACTTGTCAAAACACTCCTCACTCCCAAAACTTACTCCCATCTTTTGCTTGGGTGAGTTCATTGTGCAATAATTATATTTTTGATTTTTTGTATTTGATCCATTTGTTTTCTCTTGATTCTAGGTTCATTTGTTGCTTGGGTGAGCTTCAAGTTTTGGGAGTGAGGAGTGTTTTGATCTTTTTGGGCTTTTGTTTTTGACATATTATGTGTTAGAGTAACGGCTAAAGAAGAGGTGGGTTACGGATTAATAACGAAAGGAATCACAGATGGATAAAGTGTCAAAATTAAAATCATGGGTAGACAAGTCAAATTAGAGACAAACCACAAGTGGATAAAGTGTAATTATCTCTAAAATTTACATGCTTAGTATTTGTGGTGAGAATTTGTTTTTACCACTACATGTTTGTTTTTTATATCTACTATTAAAGGTACCTCTACCTCTATACCTCTACACACCTCTCTACCTCTCTACGCCTCTACACCTCTATACCCCTCTTTACACCTCCACACCTTTCTACCTTTGAGAAAACTAAGTTATAGAATTATGATCAACCTTGGGCTTGAACAAAAGTACTCTAAAAATTAAATCTAATGGTGCAAGGAAAATCAATGAGCCAATCATCCAAATAGGAGCATTGGAAGATAAGAAGGAAACACATTATCAAATGACATTGGTGTAGTGCCGCTCTAAATGTGTGATATGTTTTTCTCTATGAACATATCTCTTTTTCTTTTTCGTTTTTCTTTAAATTTTTTGTTTATAATTATGGTGGTATTTATAGATTTTTCTTTGGTGAGGTTGGTGACTAATTCCCCATGAAGTGGGGAACTTAAACAATACATCATTGCCATTAGGTCGATTAAGAGAACAAATTTCCAAGGTGCTTGCCCTAATGATGTATAGTGGGGAATTTGTTCTTTTACATTTAATGCAAAAGGGTTTGTCCTTGGTATAACCATTTGAATAATAAATGTTGATTTGATAGGTAAAAAGACTTTTCTTTAACACTTATATCAGGTTCTAAATGAGTTTGATTATTAAGCTAAGGGGATTCCTTGATTTGTAATGTTGGGATGGTCTCGTTAAGGCTTGAATCGACTTCATTTGAGAGTCTCGTGGAGATGTGATCGACAATGGCATGTCTTGGAAGTTTTTTTTTTTTTTTTTTTAAGAAACCAGCCAATCTGACTGGGACTTTATTGAATTTAAAAGAATGCTTCAAGGAACATCAAAATCAACTAACTGGGAAATGTCTGTAGGTAAGTCACCCAACCATTCCTGATACCTGGCCAAACATTTGGCCTTCTTAGCTAACGCATCAGCAACCACATTACAAGATCGATGAACAAAAACAAATTGAAAAGACTGGAAAACAGAGACTAAGGAGCGGATGTCGTCAATAATATCTCCATATGAAGTCAGAATCGGGTTTTCTTGGACAATAGCAATAATAACTGAAACTGGGTCTCCTTCGAAGATAACATTTTGCAGGTCCTTTTCAGCAGCAAACATCACTGCACAGCGACACGCAAGGGCTTCCAAATCCGCAACTGTCAAGGATAGAGCAATTGGCATAGACAGAGCTGCCACTACATCTCCACACCAATCTCAGATGACAACCTCGAAACCAGCCAAATTAAGTGACTTGAACACAGTTGTGTCGAAATTTACTTTGAAGTGATCATGCTCTGGAGGTCTCCATTGGTATTGGATCACAGGTGAGTGAATTGTCAGAGCTTCATCTTCCTGGGCCGCCAAGAACTCTTGTAGCAGGTTACTAGACAACAGGTTAATGTTTGTAATAGGTTGCACTTAACGCCCAAAGTGAAGGGCATTTCGCCAGTTCCATAGACACCAAGCAACTACTGCAAAGATTTCCTTCCTGAAATCATCCGTTACCTGCACAAAACGATCAAATAAATCGCAAAAGGTTAGGGGAGGAGGGTTCACAACTTGTTGGGCCCAACTGTGACAGCTCCTAACACTTTCCACCACCTGACACTTCCATAAAGCGTGTAACACATCCTCCTGGCCTTCATTGCACAACTCACACACCTCTAAATTGATTATGTTCCGTCGAACCAGATTACACCTTGTTGGAAGAGCATTGTGACAGACCCTCCAAACAAAGTGCTTGATTTTATGAGGAACTCGAAGCTCCCATATTCCCTTCGAAAAACGTCTTTGTGGCTCACGGTTAGAGCTGCCTTGCACATTTCTATCAGTTAGCAGCTTGTATGCGCTACTTATGGAGTAAACTCTTGAAGGTGTGTAGGCCCATATAACCCGGTCCTCTGTATTCCTCAAGCTCAATGGAATTCCCATAATCACCGATGCCTCACTAGGCAGAAACAGCTCTTGAATCACCTTTGTTTTCCATTCTCTCCGGTCAGCTTCAATGAGGGAACTAACCCTTGTCTCAAGCAGAATAGTAGGAAGGGGTGAAATGATGGAACTATTATCTCTTTTAGGCAGCCATTTATCTTCCTTTACCTGCACAGATTGGCCATCACCGATTCTCCAAACCATGCCTTTCCGGATAACATCTCTCGCACTAAGAATTCTTTTCCAAGCATAGGATCTGGCTATGGAATCTTTTACTTCCAAAATTGAACAATTTGGAAAAAATCTAGCTTTAAACACTTGAAAGCAAAGCGACCCTGGGTTATTAATCATCCTCCAAACCTGTTTTGCTAAGAGAGCGCCATTGAACTTTTCAATTTCTTTGAAGCCCATTCCACCCACCTCTTTCGCTTCACAAAGCTTTCCCCAACATACCCAATGCACCTTTCTTGAATCACTACTGTAACCCCACCAAAACTTTCAGATAAGGCTTTCAAGCTCCCTAACTAACCCTTGGGAAGTTTAAAACAACTCATGGTGTAGGTTGGGATAACTTGAATGACAGCCTTAATGAGGACTTCCCTTCCTGCTTGAGACAACAACTTCTCTTTCCACCCCTGCAGTTTCTTCCAAACCCTCTCTTTTAGGAAGATAAAGCTTTGTTTTTTTTGCTCGGCCTACTAAAGCTGGTAACCCCAGATACTTTTCATACTGCCGGATTGCTGGGACACCTAAGAGTTGCTGGATCTGCTCTTGTAAGGGCAAAGGAGTGTTCGAACTGAAAAATAAGTTCATTTTTTCTCTATTTATCTTTTGACCAGACCCTCTCTCATACACCTCCAAAATCTCCAATATTCTATTGCATTCAGCCTCTGTAGCTCTACAAAACAACACACTATCATCTGTAAAGAATAAGTGGGAAACTTTAGGACTATTTCTATAGATAGCCACCCCTCGAATATGCCCATCCACTTCAGCTTGATGAATCAAGCTCTGCAGCCCCATAGCACATAACAGGAACAAGTATGAAGACAGGGGATCCTCTTAGCGAAGCCCCTTGTGGGTTTATATTGCCCACCGGCTGCCCATTGAGAAGAACTGCATAAGAAACAGATTGCATACAAGGCATAATAATTTTGATCAACCTATCCTCAATACCCAGGTGACGCATTATTCTTTCCAAAAAAACTCATTCCACCCTGTCATACGCTTTACTCATATCCAGTTTAAGTGCCATATACCCCAAATTCCCTTGAGTCTTCCTTTTCAGAAAGTGAAGGGTCTCAAAAGCCACTAAAATATTGTCAATGATCAACTGCCCTGATAAGAATGCACTTTGGGAATCTGGAATCATTTTAGCCAAAAACTTTTTCAACTGGTTAGCCACCACTTTTGCAATTAATTTATAAACAACATTGCATAGACTTATTGGTCGAAACTCTGAAGCTTTCTTAGGGTTTTTAACTCTGGGAATCAGAGAGATAAATGTGGAATTAAGGGATTTTGAGACAATACCTGAATTCAAGGCTTGGAGAACAACTGCAATTACATCCTCACCAACAATGTGCCAAAAAGATTTGTAGAAAATGGGCGACATACCATCAAGGCCAGGGGCAGTATTTGGAGCCATTTGGTCGAGAGCTTGCTTCACTTCAAAAGCTTGAAACTCACCCCCCACACACGGATCCACATCAACATTCACAGGATACGGGATTCCATTTAAAATTCTATCCAATCTAGAGGGGTTTGAGGTGGAAAAGATATTCTTAAAGTACCCCTCTACCACACCACCCAAATCGGCTTCATCCTCTACCCACACCCCATTGTCATCTTCCAATCCTAGAATCAAATTCCTCTTATTCCGTTGATTAGCTGTGCAATGAAAGTAAGCAGTATTACGATCACCTTCTTTAAACCAAGTGTTTCTAGCCCTTTGCTTCCACATACATTCTTCCCTAGACTGGAGGCTACCAATTTCCTTTCTAAGCATCTGAATACGGCCTAGATTAGTTTTGTAACAATCCCCTTCTTCAGTTTCCTTCAAGTCAGCCATCTTCCTCTTTAGAGCAAACCAGACATGACCAAATGTAGTTCGATTCCAAACTTTGAGGTTTTCTTGGCAGGCCATTATTTTTCTATTAAACCCCCAAATCGAATCAGATGGTTGTCTAGTATCCCAGGAATCCCGAATTACACCCTCACAAGAATTATCCTTCAACCACATAGCTTTGATGCGGAAAGGCCTACCTTTTCTGTAGAACCTTTTAAATTCAGAGTTTGAACAAAGCAACAAGGGTTTGTGATCAGAGTGAAAATCATCCAAGTGATGTATTCGAGCTGAAGGGAACCTCAAAATCCACTCAACTGAAGCCACCCCTCTATCCAACTGAATCCATACATTCTGACCACTCGGCCTTCTATTGCACCAAGTAAATGGGAACCCATTGAAGCCCAAATCCCTCAATCTACAATAGTCCAGAGCATCCCTAAACCCTTGCATCTATCTATCTGGTCTAATAAGCCAACCCTGTTTCTCTTCAGCAAACAAAATCTCATTGAAATCCCCCATACAAACCCAAGGCAAATTGAACCATTAGCTAAGAAGTCTCAATAATGACCAAGAGCTTTCCCGGTTGGCAGTTTCGGGGTCTCTGTAAAAACTTGTGAACCACCAAGCGTATTCGCTCCAAGGTCAATGATAGCATCAATATGTCTGGTTGAGAAAGTCTGAACATCCACATTCATATCTGCTAGCCAATACAAAGCCAACCCTCCCCCAATATTGTGACAGGGGACTACAAACAAATTACTAAACTGAATCTTACGGCCAATACATTCTAAAACTACTTTTTCCACCTTTGTTTCCATCAAAAACACCAACTTGGGATCTTTGTTGCGCACCATCGCAACCAGCTCATCTTCTGTCTATGGGTTCCCAAGCCCACGACAGTTCTAGCTCAGGCAACTCATAATGCCCAGTGGCGCTGGAACCCAACTGCCACCTCACCATTTTCTTTATTCGAATAGTTGCTGCCACTCAAACATTGTTTTTTACCAGCATTTCTATCAAAATCATCTAGCACAGGCCTCCTATCCACATTCATTAGTGAAGGAGACACCCTACACTAACCCACCTCCCTAGGAAGTTTTTTCCATTTTCTTGTGGACCCTACTGAATCAGAGTTAGTGATTTGGTTGGTGCAATCTTGCATGGGCCTCATGTCACCCTTCCTTACCTTAGCACCAAGACCCACAGACCTCTTCAAACCTTCCCCATTTGTCTCACCCACAAAACCATCCAACTTATCATTTAAATTTGACCCCACCACTATCTCTTCTAATCTGTTGGTTGGCTTATTTGCATGCAAGCTATGATTCACCTCATGGCTTTGTACCCCAAAGCCCCTTACATTATTCACGTTACTCCCATTTCCACATGTTGTCTTGGAAATCTCAACATAGTCCATAGCTATATTTGCCGCCGAGTGAGTAGATGACTGAGTCTCCTTAGAGTTGTCGGTATTCTCTTTTGATGGACCTTTATTGCTATCCCTCTTCTTCCACCATGGCGCTTGGCTGCGTGAAGTGCCCGTAACCACCACTACAGTTTTGCGAGTGCCTTTCAACGGCTCCGCTCGAAGCCATTCACCATACTGTTGTTCTTCCTTCCTCAAAGACCCTTTACCTCGAAGCCAAACTTCACAGTCCCTCTCTCCATGAGTCACATGGCCACACCAGTAGCAGAAATTGGGTAACCGTTCATACTTCAGCCCAACCTAGCCCACCTGTTTCCCCTCTGAGCATAATTTAGAGCAACAGAGCAAGGGTTTGGGTATGTCAATGTTTATTCTAACCCTTAAAAACTCACTACCAGCGCCGTCGTCTTCTGGGTTGGCAACTTGGATAACCCTACCAATGGTCTTACCTATCAACTCCCCTACTTCAACCTTCAAACTCCTCTCCAAAATATTGTGTATCTGAACCCAAAAGGTAGCGCGAGAGAAATCTAGGAATGGCACCGACTTGATGTCGAAAACACGTTCAAATGCCATAAGATGTTTATCGTATGACCATGGTTCAAACTCCAACACTCGCTCAAGATCCAGTACATCCTCAAATTTAAACAACAATATATGCTCTCCAATATCTCTAATCTTAAGTCACCGGCTGTTCTCCATAAGGGCTTGAACGTGTGAGCAACTGCATCCACATTAAGAACCCTCTTCGTATAAAACCGACCAGCTAAACGATATACACTCTCTTCCTCTTCCTTAGGGACCTCAGCACCCCCCCTCTTCTTCTTCCGTAAGCGAGAAACGTGCCCACATCTCGTCTAAAGAAGCCATGAGAATTACAGCCCTTGAAAACAAAGAAACTGAGAACGAAATAGGTATTGCACCATCGAGCACTCTAACAAAACACTACACCCACCGAACGGACCATCCTATCAACCCATAGAAGGTAGAAGGGAACAGATACCTAAACTAGGTTAGAGACTTAATTCTACAAGCAATTGAGTAAGACATAAAACCCTAACCCTAGTGCACCAGAGAAACAGGCATTCCTCGTACTTCTTTTTGCATGTCTTGGAAGTTGGAATATAAATATGGTGTCAATCCCAGCACCTTTCGGGCCAGGTAATAACCAAAGGATTTTTTCCAGGCCCATTGGGCTTGGGCTCTATAAGAGTCCTTCAGAGTCCACATCGGATTATCCCCATTATAGAGAAGTTTAAGAAAACCCATTTGGATCCAGATTCCAAAACTTCAAACGCACTTCAAAAATAACAGTGACTCTCTGACTAGGGTTGCTCTTCTCTCTGAATTTTTACTGCAATGAAGCTCGCTGGACTGAAATCCGTCGAGAACTCCCACGACGAGTCGGTATGGGCGGCCACGTGGGTCCCAGCCACCGAGACCCGACCCGCTTTGTTGATGACCGGGTCACTGGACGAGACAGTTAAGCTATGGGGCTCCGACGAGCTGGTCCTGGAGCGAACCAACACCGGGCACAGCCTGGGAGTGGCCAGCGTGGCAGCTCACCCCTCGGGACTCATCGGCGCGTCGGCCTCACTCGACAGCTTCGTGCGTGTCTTCGATGTCGATACCAACGCCACCATCGCCACTCTCGAATCTCCTCCCTCTGAAGTCTGGCAATTGCGCTTCAATCCTGAGGTTATTTTACCATTTTAACCTTCCATTCTTTTTTACTTATTTTATTTTAATGTTTGTTTGGTTGCTGAGAAAATTAGAGGAACGGTTAAAAGTAGCAAGTTCTTAATTTTAGTTTTTGGGAATTAGGAAAACGAAAAATTTAGAAGCACAACTTGTTAAGCTGTGAAAAAGGTTGTGACTCTTGATGTTGCGGTTTTTATACTCAAAGGCGATATAATTGAGCTCAAGCTTGGTTCATAGGAAAGAATTCATGTATTTTGATGTACTCATTGCATTCCATGTTTTCAAAATCCTTGCATCAATTAGCTAAAGTACATGAAACTCTTCCACTTGTTACAATGATGTTTTGCTAATGGGTTTCAGTTATGATGTCGTGCTCATTGGAGTTCATGAAAAAATTTCAATCGGTTTGTCTGATATGGTGGAGTATGGCTTTTGTTGCTAACCTCAAGTAGTTCATGAGAGACGCTTGAATGGTTGATTGGTGTCGTGTAGTTTGATGTCGTTCGTGCTTATTAGGTGCAATGGCTTTTCACTTACGTCTTGTGTTTGCTAAAACCTGTAAGGAATACATTTGCTTGTGCCCTTTTTAAATCTGCTTGTTGAGAGTCACGGATTTTCTTTTTAGAGTTCTCCTTGACTGCTTCAACATGTTGAGGTACCATCTCCTGTGCCAGCTTCTTAAAATACCATTCTTCAACTAATGAAAATTTTTAAATTTGCCTAAAGAAATGAAATGAGCAGCCTAAAGATTATATTTTGGAAGCGTTGGGCTCCATAATTGGCAATTTTAGAAGTTTAGTGTGACTGCAAGAGTTTCAATTCTCTTTAGTGCTTTTTAGTAGTGCTTGTTGTGTGATTAAGTTGTACCCACTTGTGGACAGTGGAATGTGTCTGTAAGTTGTCCTTTATATAGAAAAGCAACAACTTTTTAGTATGTTTATGTTTGTATTCTAGTTTGTCTTTTTGTGTTCTTGAGTGTATGTTCTTAAGATAATACATGCCAAAATAATTCTTTCTGTTTTCCCCCCCTTCAAAAAGAAATTTTTATCGAAGGATTACATAAATACTCATTTCCCCACCCCTCCCCCCACCCCCTCCTTTAAAAAGAACCTTTTATCAAAGGATACACAAATACTTAACAAGGGTACAAGAATAATGAGCATTGATGGTTGTGTCATCTAGACACAAGAGACTTGTCTAGACTAGCCACTGGCACTTGTTTACTAGCACCACGCAGTTTTAGCACATAAGGGTTACACACTGGTTGATGCCATTCTTTCTTGTCTACAAATGTTGATTCGCTTTTTGTGCAGATAGCATATGCAAATTGTGCTTTAGATATGCATCCGTGTATTACAGGATGAAACAAGTGTGCCTCTTTCCTTTCAAATAACACCTTAGAACCTATGTAAACTAGAAATCCATCCCCATCTATTTGAACATTGGCTGAAACTTATTCTGACTGTGGCTCCATTTCAGGGTTCTACTCTGGCAGTCGCTGGTGGGGGTAGTGCATCAATCACCCTTTGGGACACTGCCACATGGGGTCTGGTTGCCACTCTACCTATTCCTCGTCCAGAAGGTCCCAAGCCCTCTGATAAAAGCGGCAGCAAGAAGTTTGTCCTGTCGGTTGCCTGGAGTCCTGATGGGAGACGACTTGCTTGTGGCTCAATGGATGGCACCATCTCTGTTTTTGATGTAGCTCGTGCCAAATTTTTACACCACTTGGAAGGCCACTTCATGCCTGTGAGGTCTCTTGTGTACTCCCCTACTGAACCTCGCCTACTCTTTTCAGCCTCAGATGATGCACATGTGCACATGTATGATTCTGAAAAGAAATCCCTGGTTGGAGCCATGTCAGGTCATGCTAGTTGGGTATTGAGTTTGGATGTAAGCCCAGACGGGCAAGCTCTTGCAACAGGTTCAAGTGATAGAACTGTGAGGCTTTGGGATCTTAACATGAGGGCAGCTGTGCAGACAATGAGCAATCATACAGACCAGGTCTGGGGAGTGGCATTTCGACCACCAGGAGGGACTGGTGTGCGGTCTGGTCGGCTTGCTAGTGTATCAGATGACAAGAGCATATCACTGTACGATTATTCCTGAAGTAGCAAGCAAGTGTAGGGCGTTGACTTTGATTTGCGTTTGTTGTAAGATGTTACTAACTTCTTGTGCTATTGTTTATCACATTGATTTCAAGAAAATATTTGGTTTACTTCCTATTTGATATTCTGATTGAATTCACGTGTTGGGTATAGCCTAGTGTAGCCTGCTTGATTGCGCCTTCAGCCGATGATCAAAACATGGACCTTTTTGTGAAGGCCGGTGATCAAAACAAGGACATTTTTGTTGGGTAGCCTAGAGTGGGTGAAATCACGTCAAATAATAAGGATAAGAAAAGAGAGCTTGACAAATAATATTGATAAGAAAAGAAAGATTGGTTAATATATCGTAGTTGAATTCAAATTCATAGGCTTAAGTTATAATAATGATTAAAAAAAAATTGGTTAATATAACATCGATGAATTCAAACTCATAAGCTTAAGATTTTAGGTCAAGCTATATAGCTAAATATTAAATTAAAAAAAGAAAAAAGAAAAAAAAGAAGAAGAGTGTTACATTTACAATATTTTCACAATACTTTTACAATAAATCATAGATAGTAAGTTGTTATTGATTCTAATTTGAACTTACTACTGAAATTACTTTTTTGCATACTAATAACAATTTATCATTTAAAATTTTTTATGGAAATGTTGTCGACATAGTATTTCTATAATTAAAAAAATCAATTTTTTTGTTATTGTTTGTGGGGGCCTTTTTTGTGTATTGTGTGTTGGGCTGGGCTGGGCTGCCTCCTGCGGTAATGGGCCTTGATGTTTTCTAAGTAAGGGAGTTGGGACCGGTCCAATTGTAACTCAACTTGGGCTGATTTGTGCACAAACTTATGCCTTGTCTGTCAGGAATAAGCTTACGGCAAGCAGAACTGTTTCAGACGAGTTACAGCAGGCAGATAGAATAATAATAATCAAAACAGAGTATTCTGACAATTTAAATAAATGGATATGTAATCCCTATTTAGAAAGCATAAAGTATGATTACAGTTGTGATAATGTCATTCACAGAGAAAGTAAATAATACGAACTAATCAAATGGGCATAAATCAAGTTTTAAGTTTAGTCTGCCGAAGTAAGGCCAAAGAGGGGAGAACGTCTCTTCTTAATGCAAATAATCTCCCAGAAAAAAGATCCTGCCGTGGGGATTAATGGATTTGAGGGAGTCAAAACTGAATGGTTATTGCCCATAAATAATCCTTGTTACGTTTTGGAAGAGAGCAGGATTTGAAGGGGGAGAGAGGGAAACCGATCTACTGGTGCATGCCCCTTGAACTATCTCTCTCTTTTTTCCTTAGTTTACTCTCTTTTCTTCTCTGTTTTTCTTTCTTATCTTTTTTTCTCTTCTTTTTTCTCTGTTTTTCTTTTTACTCCGTAAATGCTCTGTTTTTTTGTTCCTCTCTCAGGGCACGGCAATGGCCTTTTTATAGTGCCTGCCGTGACCAAGGTTTTACCATTTTGCTCCTTAACTGCCTTTGTCTAGTCTAGGCGTACTTGCCGACCACCAGGTCTGTGCGACATTCACCCTTGTCAAACAGAGACAGGTTTGTTTCGTTTCTCAGTCTACCGTAGCACTTCTTTCTTTCCACGATATAAATGCTCTCTCTCTCTACTCTCAAGGCATGCACTCAACGGTTCCCCCTCAAACTTGCCTCTTTTGGGTGGTCTGTCATCCCAGTGGGACGTACCTCCTAAAAGGGCTTAGGCAGGAGTCGCAAAATAGATCTTTTCCCCTTTCCCCACCACCAAACCATACCCCCCTTACCTCTTACCTTTGGCCCATGGCCCCACCACATCCTATATTGGCTGGGTACAGGCTGGTGGTGCCTGGGTCTTGCGCGTGCTTTCCTTTCAAATACGTCCAAGAGTCTGCCTGCTGCTCATGCATTTGCCGTGATCTGGAGGCTCTCCGTCCGTGTTTTCTGACTTTTTATGTGGGCTTTTCTTTGGTTTCCCGCTCCATTCAAGAGCTGGGCTTTTTCTGATGATGGGCCTTACATTTCTTTTGGTCCACTCTTGATTTTCTTTATTTCTTGCAACGTTGGACTGTTATTCTTGCCGTAATAACTTAATCCCGCTGGACCTCTTTTGGACCAACCGTTTATTTCTTTTCTTAGTGACCTGTCATGGACACTGTTTTGCTTTTACTTATAGGTTCCTATGTCCCTTTGGGCTTTCCTTTGGACATCCACGCCCCGATTGCTTTCTTTGGGCTTCCTCGACCCGTTTGCTAATTCCACACTCCCATGGGCATTTTACTAATTTTATTGGGTTTCCCCGGCCCAATAACCTTATTCTTATCTTTGGGGTTCATGGGCCTGCCATAAATCCCTTACTCTCTTAGTTTTCATTGCCTTGAGCCTGCGATGACCCTTTCTCACTTTTCTACCTCATACACTGCCCATAGGATGCTATTTCTTTCTTTCCTAACTTCTTTGAGCTCGCTTGCCTCTTAAAGACCCATTTGTTTATTTGTTGGGCCTGTGATCGATTATTCCTGCCGCTTGGACCTAATGAGTTTTTGCTATCTATTTTGTCAATTCTTTGTTGCCCTCATTATTGGACTTTCTGTCTGCTTGCTTGGGCTTCCACAAATGACCCTCAACATTGTTTTTGATCAATAAACTTATATATGAATTAACTTAAAGGGTTTTGTTAATAAATACCATTAAAATATTTGTTAATGGATTATTTTAAAAAAGTTTTAATAAAATTTTCATGAAAAAGTTGTCAAGAAAATCAATTGCCTTTTCCTTTTCCCTTAAAAAAAGCTTTTAAAAATATTTTTAAAATCAATGTATTTAGGGTATCTATTAACATTTCCTAAACTTAAATTAAACAACCAAATTTCTACTTTGGCTGTATCAACATATGTAGATTCATCAATTTAAAAGCAACTCAGTTGGAGACAACGTAGAAGCACTTGATTAGTCAAGGGCTTTTCACCCTTAGCCTAAAGAACGACCAAATGATGATCTCTGTTAAATTTAGGGTGAAAGGATCGTGTTTACACACTGTGGATTCATACACTGCTCAAAATGAACTAAATACGTGACTTTAAGTCATGATTTCAAGTTTAAAATTATGACTTAAAGTCTCGAGTTCAGTTCATTTTGGTCTTTGTGTGTAATAGAATTTTCCCTCGGAAGGGAGTTCCATTGAAATTCAGTACTTTCTAAAATAATTTCTTCCTTCAACCCTTTTTTACACCTTCCTCCCATGATGTCTTCTCTTTGTACTACTTTTGAATTTTGATTTTTGATCATTGTAAACACTGAGCAGACTCTCTCTGAGCTCATAGCCAACTACAAGAATGTAATCAATGTATACACATGCATTATGATCATAGTTGCTATGGTCCCAAAGCGGAAAGTCAGGCAAAAGGAAAATGAACTATGGGTCCTATAGGGTCAAGATTCGTAGTTTTGTTGTGTTAGCTCTTCCACTTTTTTTTTCCACAAATTTTTTCGTAAAGAAAATTTACTTGTTAAGCATAACAAAAAGATTAATAAATGTAAAATAAAAACAATAATTAACATCCCTGGGATACCTTGAAAACAAAAAATAACTGTACACAACAGAAATAAGCATGTTCCATGGCCTGATTTTGCTGATCATCATCATCCCCAATACTTTTTTAGCAAAAGCGTGCAAAACTGTAGTGGAGAAAAATAACTTTGAGTGAACACATCTTCGAAGTCAGACTCACAGTACGGAATTTATTTGGACAAATATTCTTGGGGTTTCACAAGTCAAAATTTAGGTATAAACCTTTTCCAAAAATAGAAACAAGAAAAACTTTGCCTGCTTCTTTACTGCAAAAGTTGCTGCTTTCCTCTGCAATTCAGGCTATATTTGTTTCACCTGAAACGTTTTCTGCATTTTGTTTTTGGTGTTAAAGCAAAAACGCAAGTAAAAACAAAAACAAAAACAACAGAAAAACAAAAAACTGGTAGCAAAAAAAGTTGCTGCGTTCTTTTACAGTGCATGTCTAAATCCAAAATTTGAAATCCAAGACTACAAAACTGAACAGAACTTCCTTTGTTCATAGATTATACTGTATAGTAACTGGTGATTGATAGGAACTTTTTTCAGGATATTCACACATTAAGTTACAAGAATTTTGGTATGAATTTAATATTAAAAAAAAAAAAAAGAAGCATTTTCCCTCTCATATGTCAAAAGAAAGAACAAAGGAAAATCATAAAACAAGGCATTCCTAAGCCATTGCTGATGAAAATGCTTTTCATTTCTAAGTTCTGCCACGTCCTCATGTTCCATTCTAAGACAAACTTTAACTACATGAAACGACACCACCACCACAACGGACAATAAAGTAAACCACGCCATACATATGGGAAAATGTTGGAGGAACTTCTAAAGGCAATGATGAAATGACACCACCACCTTAAACATCACATTGTAAACCACCCCATGCATGTGGACGATTCTCAATTCAAAAGCACGGTCAAGAATACAAAGATTTTTCATAATAATTGATGTCACAATTTTATAATTAGAGCAATATTATTTTAAGACAAGTCCATTACCGATACAGCTTTTATTAGTATAAATCATAACATCCCACCTTAACAACTACGAAAATAAAATTATAAAATATATTGTGTCTCCAGAATTATAGGCACAGATCTTGTTAACTTTAGTAGTCTCTCAAAATCATAGATGTCAACTTATATACAGTTTTTTTTTTTTTTTTCAAAATATCAATTTCTAAATACAGTTATCCACATTATCCTTTTGAAGCCAAATAAATCAATAAATGTAAGCTATCATAGAATTTTAGCGCACAAAATTTTTAGCTAATTGTAGTATAATAGAATTTGATCCATAAACAGAGTAATTCTACTAACTCCAAAAAATGCATACGTGCCTCATGATTAAACACAAAACAAACACAAGTGCTAAAAAAACATAAACACTTACAATGCTCGCTCACTCTCATACTTTGGGACCTTTCTTCAAATACTGCTGCAGCAAGTCCATAACCGCTCCAAAATCATGCTTCACTTGCACGGGCGGGTTCGCGAACCGGCATTGCATACCGTCGATGGCCTTAGAATGGTAATCGACCTTCGATTGCGTAAACTTCAAGCCATGAGCAGTGCTAACCACCACAGTCCTATCATTAGCCCCAATCACGCCACTCTTCCTCAGCTTAATCAGAGCCGTCAATGCCACACCAGTATGAGGGCAGATGAACATCCCGGTCGAATCGGCCTGCGCCATCGCGTCCATCAGCTCCTCCTCCGTGGCCTCCTCCACGATCCCATCCGAATTCTGGAGCGCGTACACTGCTCTCTCGATCGAAACCGGGTCTCCGATCTGTATCGCACTTGCAAACGTTGAATTCGCGGTTACAGGCTTGAAATTCTTCCACCCTGACTTGTAGTACAAGTAGAGAGGATTGGCGTTCGCCGATTGGGCGCACACGAGGCGAGGAATTCGATCGACGAGCCCTAATTCCTCGCACATTTTGAAGCCTTTGTAGAAAGCGTAGATATTACCGAGATTGCCACCGGGTACGATCACCCAATCCGGAACTTCCCAATCGAATTGCTGCAAAATCTCGATCGCCGCGGTTTTTTGACCCTCGAGTCGCAAGCTGTTCAGCGAGTTGGCCAGGTAAATCGGCAGCTCCGACGTGACCTCTCGGATCAGCTTCATACAGCCGTCGAAATCGGTGTCGATGCTGAGGACGAAGGCGCCGTTGGCGATCGGCTGAACCAATTGCGCGATGGAGATTTTGTTCGCCGGGAGGAAGACTATGGAGGGAATTCCGGCGGAGGCGCAGTACGCCGATAGAGCTGCCGACGTGTCGCCGGTGGAAGCGCAGCCGACTCCGACGACCGGTCGATTGAGTTTGCGGAGGCGGTTCACTTGGCTGACCAAGACGGTCATGCCTAAGTCTTTGAAGCTACCGGTGTGGCTGATTCCACAGTGCTTAACCCAAAGTTCGTTCATGTTCAAGAACTCTTTGCCGAAACGCTCGGCCCAGAAGAGGTTGGAGTTTCCTTCGAAGGCCGAAACGATGTCGTCCGGGTCGATCTCCGGTAGTACCCACTCCTTCTTGCTCCACACGCCGGAGCCGTACGGCCACGTGGTTTTCCCCACGCGCGAGTCGAACAGCGACCTCCAGTACGCGCCGTCGTACCTCTTCAGCGCGTCCATGTCGTGCTGGACGTCGAGGAGCCCGCCGGAGTTGCTTCGGTACACGATCTCGTCGAGCGAGTACGACTCGGCCGAGTACTTCCCCGCGCCGAACGGGACGTACTTGGCGCTGAACTCAGAGGGGGATCCGCCGTCAACAAGTCGGTGCCGCCGCGCCTCCTCCCTGATGTTCTCGTCGGCGGGGCGGCGCTTTTTCAAAGCCGTCGGCGGAGCCGAGTTGTTGTCGTTGGTGGCGCTGGATACAATAAGTAGTGAAGGGCGGTGTTTGGGTACGGGGTTTTGGTAAACCAGTTTGGGTTTAGGAGTGAGAGAAGAGTAAAACAGTGAAGTAGCCGAAGCCATTTTCTGAGAGGGAGAGAGAGAGAGAGAGAGAGAGAATTGACAGAAGGAGAGAGTGGCGGCGTGTGGATAGTATTGAGAGTGTTAGATCTCACAAAGGGCTAGATAGTGGGCCCCGGCTTTATACAACTGTCGCTAAGTAGTAGGCACGTGTTTTATTTATTTTATTTTTAATTTTAATTTTTTGGGTTTGGGGGATCTTCCAATGGGGATACAGAGATTCTGTCTGAATTTTGGAAGTATCCGATTTTTTAAAAATTTATTATCGTAAATAACGGAACTGATAGTATTTGGTATTTGATTGTGAACCTGAATCACATTTCAGGGTGAATTCTATTTATTTTCTAAATCTAGAAATTCTATAGGCTGATTATTGATACATGTATATTTATGTCCTTAAATTCGTACAGCTATTTTCACTCGCTAAAATGGCCAACACTAAAAAGCAATTTGTGGAAGGTACTAACGGTAACTAGCTGCACCAAATTTTGTTAATTTCGATTATCTTGATTCATGGAAGTTTAAGAGAAAATTTAAACAGTTTCTCGTAGTGAAATTAACAATTTCAACATAATTCTTTTGTAGAGAGGGAAAATTCTCGACCTATCACAAGCTGACACATTATATTACCAAGTCCACAAAGTATGATCAATTATAAAGCGCTATGTATTGCCACTAAGTTTTATTATCACTATTCAGAAACCAACTGAAAATTGTCAAGTATTGTTGAAATAAAGACATAAAAAGTATGTAAAAACCAATCACACATCTGTGCGTGTAAGTAATAACAAAAGCAGTCCAGTGCGTGTAAGCAATAACATAAGCAGCCCAGTGCGTGTAAGCAATGACATTAGTAGTCTAATCGGGTGTTGACATGTGTCACATTGAAAATCAAGACATTTCGGCCAATCAAAAGATGCCATGTATCTTGGAGAAAAATTCTTAAAACTCCTCCAATCAGACTATGACACATGTCATCAATCAGATTTCACCACGTGTCACTTACCCACCCCCAAACTTATATAAATAGAAGCCTTCCTAAAGCATTTCAACACACCAAGACATCTTGGGAGAGATCTTGGAAGACACCAAGACATCTAGAGCACATGCAGCATCAAAGAAGATTCAGAAGTACAGAAGCTCTACTGGAATCAAGCTCTGAAGTCTCTAGAAACTTCAAGAACTTCAACCTCAAACACAAAAAAACATTCGAAGCAGAATCATCCAAACTACCTGCCTAGATCTTAAAGTTTGTTGAAATTAAGCTCAAAAGCCTCAAGAAACTTCAAGAAACCAGAAATTGTTGAAGCTCTATGAATTCAAGCCTCCAAAGCCCCGAAGAATTTCCACCATAAACCTTCAAAGAAGAAGAATGCACGAAGAACACGAAGAACGTGAAGAACGAAGAATTTCCAACCAGTTCATAGCCAGAAATTCATTGTAATTCCGTTTCAAAGATCTTTGATCCATTCTTCAGCCAAATTGAAGGATATTTTGTGTTTGAATCAAAATCACATTACCACAATTCTAATAAAAAAAATCTTTCAAGGAGATCGAATCAGAGGATCACTCTTTTGTAATCACAGAGAATTGTATCACATATTCATCAATACAAATATACATTTGTGAAACTATTTTATTTGTTTGACTTTATTTCAAATTCAAAATTTAGTCTTCCTACATCTTTCTTTTAAAAAAAAAAAAAAAAAAAAACTTTAGAACATTCACGTCAGCCTCTCTAGCATTTTAACTAAACTAACCTCAAAAATTTCTCTTTTACCCAAGAAAATGACAAACTTAGAACTTTAACTCAAATATAAAACCTTAATTACTTATCTTAAATGGTATCAATACTTAGCCAAACAAAAGCAAGCACAAAATACTTCTGTATAAGTTGTTAGGATACTAATATTCAAAAATGAAAAGAGAGAGAGCTCTAAGCAACATACCACTGCATCCTCAGTATACCAATGGTCAACAAGAACATCCCAATCTTCTGGTATGCATCCTTTGGGTCGGTTGCTCTTCACCCGTGCTTTGTTTCTTGGATGCAGTATGTAATGAGCCGTTTTCAGCCTACACTTGTGATCCCTCCAAGCCTTCCCAATTTCTTGTAAGGTAAATGTCTTCAAACCCGCATATGTAGTAGGATTAGTAGGGACGACGTATTTTCGCTACAATTAAATAGTTAAGTTAGCAAATTACAATCAAATAGTTGAGTTAGAATTAGAACTGTAACAAGCATGTTAAAATGTCATAATTACAAGTATTATAAATTCCTGGTTTACCTCTACAAGACGCCAACACTCTTCTTTAAGTTCTTCTGGCATGTCCTTCCAATTCAGATATCTTATCGGGCACATATGGGGTTTTCGTGCAATCGTCCCCAATAAACCAATGAAAGCCCTCGCCCCTTCATCAACCGACTAATGCATGCTTTATAGCAGCAACCCAATTACTCGGTCGTTGGGAAGATCCCAAACATCCAAGCACTTGCTTGGCCCGCGAGTGGCACGTATAGGTGGCTGCACATCTAAAATTTAAATGAGACAATATTGTTAAAGTAAGTAAATATATATGAAACAAAATTTGCATGTGCTGTTTTAATTTACTTATGGATATGTGTTTTGCTTATTAAATTTGCAAATATGATTGATACATATGTGCTGATGTTGTGGTAGAGTCTGCTCCTTAGAGCACTTATAGAAATTAGTTCAAGCTAGGAGATTATACACCAACTGGAAATGAGACATACCAATATACAGCCTGAAAATAGCTAAGTTCTAAACCTCATTCTAATTGTATTGTAATGGAAGATTGTCTTATGCTATGCTAAGCATGTAATCAATACAACACCAATAGAGACATAGCATGACTAGGGTATGATTAGTGATGAGTTAGACTCTACATGAGATTTTTATTTCAATTTATGTCGTGAGTGAGAGCCAAGAAGCAACCAGTGGCCATATCATAGGTAGTTTTCATCAAGTATCCTTTAATATCTGACCTTGAAGTTTCAGACATGCAACAGTAACACAATTTATTAAAAAAAAAAAAAAAAAACTTAAGTAAACTTCACTGTGCTCCTCATCTTAGACTAACCTCTTAATCTAATCAAAGTTGAGAATCATATAAAAATGAATTCACAATCCTAATACAAATTATTGAAACAAAAAACAATAGCTCCAGGAAAAAATTAAGCAGCATAAAATTTTTTCCCAATCTATGCAATAAAAGGATAAAAAAAACTCCTTATATAATGCAAGAGGCTTAAAATAATTATTTAAAAATAAATAAATAAAGCAAAGCATTCTGAGAGTGATTTGATACACTAACAATTTGAATAATATCCTCCAAATCAATTAAAGAATATAACCACCACGTAACCTTGGTGCGGTGGTTACTCCACAAGCATAAATGCTTGTGAGGTGTGGGGGGGTAAGGGTCAGGGTTTAAGTCTCTAGGAGGGAGCTTCACACACACACACACACACACACACACACACATATATATATATATATATATATATTTAGATTAGGCTAAAGTAGAAATTCTATCACACACACACACACACACACACACATTATATATATATATATTTAGATTAGGCTAAAGTAGAAATTTTATCTTGTATAAAAAAAAAAAAAATATATATATATATATATAAATCAGTTCTACCATAGAAAGATATCAAGGAATAGTTTTGTAGCAATTAAAGAATATATGACAACAACCATCATGAGACATATAGGGCAGGGGCTGAGACATAGAGGCTGCTCCTTTTTCTTTTCTTTTTTAATAGAATTTTTAAGCAAACTAATAGCAAATTTGATGTTAAGTTGTAAACCCATACCTTGCGTAGAAGCTTCGTGCATTTCTTGGTTCATTTCTTGATCCACATGTTCTGTAGAAGCTCTTTCCACGGTTACGCTCTTGGAACGTGTGCACAAATTTGCTTTTCGCCTTGCCATTTCAACTGTCAAAGTGTAAAATAAAAACAAGTGTATAAGCACAATGACAAGTAAAAAAACAAGTTGATATGAATGAAATATAACACATTACATAACATAACAAAAAAGAAACAAAAACAAAAGCAGAAAAATGTAATATGAATGAAATACAATGCTGCATGTAACTAATTATTATTAACAACAACAATACTTGTAAAAAAAAAAAAGAAAAAAAAAAAAGGAAAGAGGGAAACAACAACAAAAATAGCCCTCCATTAATAATTGCCTCGTCTGTTAGAAAATGTTGAATCATGATTTAAAGGTAATATTTAATGCTCACAATTTTTACATTCTAACAAATATCCAATATGTAGGATTTGTTTTAAATGCATAATTAATATTAGATGAGATAAATCTATCAAGTATAAGGCACAAAACGCATAGATGACAAGAAATTGGATATATGAAAAATGAACTTATAAAAACAGAAATAATAGAAGTAGACTGCATTAGACTACAATGCATGATATGACTTCATTTATTCCTAATAGAAAGAAGAAACACATCGCCAAAGAGTTCTAGAACAAATGGCACCTCCTCTCCCAATAAGAAGGTGTTGAAGGAAAGGTTGTTCATGGTTGTTGCCTACACTGTGAGTCCATGAGTATTTTAAACAAGTAACTACAAACTTTTATGTTACACCCCCATAAATGCAATTTATTTTCATCTTACAGAACAAAGGCATAGAATTTAATATAATATAGGCCTAAATAAGTTTACCATAGTATGAATGTACATCATGAAATTTCCTAAAATTTACAACCATTGCAATCACACAAGGACAAGAACAACTCTACATAATTAAATGAGGAACCCCTCATGTAAATTTTCAACATCCAAAGACAATCTTTCCTTAAAAAATCACATCAAAATCAGTCTCACATCACTTAGCATTAATTAAATTTGCTTCTTTTTGAATAGAAAACAAGATAGTCAACAAAGGGTCTATAAGGAGAATCTTCACATATTGTGACCTTTAGCAAAAGTATGGTAGTAACACTTAAGACACTTTACCAAGCAATGCAATGCAGTGTAGATTGTCTACCAATGCGTATGTTTTTTCCTCAAACCCCTTACCCCAATAAAAGAAACTAAGAATCAAACATAAAAATCCAAAAAATCCGAATATATAACAGTCTCACACTTATATACGATGTACAAAATATAGAGACATAACATGGAATTCATGGAAGCACCAAAGTACTTGAACCTTTTGTTTTATTAAGAACAACTGATATACAAACACAGATTATTCACTTAGTAAGTTATTCATGAAGAACATCCACATATTTTTTTCCCCTTTTTTTCTAACAATTACATCCACATATTTCATTATGTCTGATAAAAGAGAAACCCATTGCTTTTATATGAAATGTTTATTAAATCAAAACAATCTCTTAGACCCCAAAAAAACCAAACCAATCACACAATCAACTCGATAAACAAGCCCAACATCAATAACCCATTTCAAAAATTAAAGAATCAAAGAATTTAGTGGAATAATTTGGTTTTTGACTAGAAACATCCTAATATATTACCAAACAAACAACAAAAAAACAGATAACACATTGAACATAACACATCAGATAAAAAAAAAATTAAAAAACAAAGAGAGTGTTTGAGACAACTTATAGAGAGTGCATTTGATTTTTGGGAGTGAAATGAGGTGGCGGGGACGAGGTGGATTGGGGTTGCTAGGTGGTGGCCACTGAGTCGACATGGTTTGGTGGTGGTGGTTGTTGTGAAGGCGGCGACAGTGGTGGGATTTTGGGTCTGCAAGGGAGAGTGAGAGAAAGAGAGAGAGAGAGAGAGAGATAGAGTTTAAAAGATAAATAGTGTTTGGGTGGGAGTTTGGGTCCACGAGGGAGAGTGAGAGCTAGAGAGAGAAAGCTGGGTGTTTGGGTCTCTGAAGAGTTAGAGAGAGATACAGTGAATAGTACATTTTTGGGTATTTGAAAAGTGAAATGAGATAGAGAGATACAGTGTTTTTGGCAAAAATGAAAAAGGCGCTAAAAATGAAAAGCCAAAAAAAAACAGAGGGAAGATTTGGGGAGAGGCGGGGAGTTAGAAGGTCTATAGTGGCGGCCCAACCTGCTGCTATAACTAAGGAAAAGCGCCTCAGCGGTGGTCATAAAAACGTCGCTATAGCTCGCATATTGCAGCGTTTTTCTCTACCGTTGCTATAGTATCTATGCAAAATGATATATTTATTGTGGCGGGTTTTTGGAGCGCCGCTATATCTAAGTTGCTGCTACTAAAACATATATAGCGGCGGTTTTGCACCAGCCGCAAAAAAACCATCGCAATAGTACAGATTTCTTATAGTGTAGTAAATTGTTACTGGTTTTAATTTGAATCTACCACTTAAATTATTTTTTTGACCATATGTAATAGTGCATAACAACATTTCGCATAAGATTTATTATAAAAATATTGTGGATCCCAGTTCACATTAAATGTAACTATAGGAAACACAAAGGAAATGTTAAATTGGTCTTGTACTTTAGTGAAATAAAGTGTATTGAAGACTTTTCAACTGTTTTTTTTTTTTTTTTTTTTTTTGAGGAAGTCAACTTTGTCTTCTTAGTATTTATATGTTGCTACTGATGATTTATTCCTTTAGAACATGTCATAATGTGAATGCATCAAGCATCAATCCTTTGGTTTTATTCAAAAACTAAAAGATTCATTCACCGTCAAACCAATGATAGTGCACCAATTGTGGCAGCACTTTACAGTTTTTTATTTTTTATTTTTTATTAAAGCTCTTACACGTATCAATCTTAAAATCTTGCTGACATGGAAAATTTAATTTTGGTGTAAATAGGTAATGCCCAATAATGCTAATATCCGTTATATCATATTTGGCTAAGACAAATATGTTCTTTATTTGAGAAAATTCATTTTATAATTAAGATTTTATTTTTTGGATTCAACTGTCCGACTAATGTCATATGAATATATTAATCACATGACAATCTTTACACCTCAAATGGGGAGAGAGAATCATTTTCTAATTTTGCTAAAGCTCCTTTTCTAATTAAGCCCGTTTTTCTTTTTCACCATAACTTGTACATGCATGAATGATCGATGAATATTGTAATATTGGAATTTCACACTTATCAAAAAGTAAGGAATTTCACCACTTGTGGCTGCAGTTTGCAGATCAACATGGTAAACGTTGCTTCAACTGATGCCGAATCAAGATAGTTAATATGGTCAACCATCTATGATATGTAGATGGAGATGCACCTTATCCAAAAAAAAAAAAAAATCATTAAAGATTTAGATTTCTTCAAAATTGGCCGCTTACCCCTAAAAAATTCTAAAACTTTGAGTTTTGTTTGGCATATATTTCTGTATTGGCCTTAAGATGAAGAAGTTCTTACTTCTTAGAGCTTTTGCTTTGAGATAGTTTCGTTTTGTTTATTATATACATGTGTGGATCCCATGCCCGTGTAACAAGTTTTTCCCTTTCAAAAATCTTCCGGCCTGCTTTTATTATTATTATTATTTTAATCTTTACAGAGTCTTCTGTTTGGGCTTAAAACAAAAACAAAAACAAAAACTAATAGCCTAATGGAGGCTAGAGTTTTCAAAACTAGATTATATATATGCTAAACCCTTTTGAAGAAATATTTTTTTAAGTACCAGGTATTACATTTAGTGCGATTGAACAATAAGACCTGGATAACTTGAACCTTTAGACCACTTGACCAATATATAAATGCCTCAGAGTTCACAAAGGAGGACAAAGTCAGCTTACACACTTGCGCTTCAATCATTTCCAAGTTTAAATTTGCTATCATATTCATGTTAAGTAAGGTTTAATTAGTATTTGATCTTTTCAACAAAAAAAAAAAATGCACATGATAATTGGTCAAAGAAACATTAATTGCCCTAAACAGTGACAATGAACCGCCCCAATAATTGGTTTTATAAGATGGGTTAGCAGTGGTGGTTAAGGAATAGTTCTCGCATAAACTATAATACAAAAAATCACCGTTAAAAACTACCTAGTCTTGTGTCCACTTGCGAGGAAATACATAGACTTATTCAGTGACTCCGCTCTATAAATAGACATGTTCTGATATGCAATATTATTCACACCTCAACTAAGCATTCAGCAAAATCAACCAAGCATACAGCCTCAAATATGACGAACCTTTTTACTTGCCTTCTAACTGTGACCCTATTGGCTTTGGCATCCTCTATTGCCTCTGCTCATGACCCTAGTTCTTTGCAGGACTTTTGTGTTGCAGTTAACAATTCCAACTCTGCCGGTATGTACCTACTCTATTATGGTTTTCTTGGAGTCGTTTCAAGCTATTTGGATTTAGTTTTCTCGGTTATGATTTCACATATTAATGAAAATTTCATGATATTGGGAATCTACATATTAATGGAATTATTCTTGGAGGTGATATTATATACATGAGATTTTTTTTTTAAAAACGTACATGCATGACATGTTTCAACAATTATTATTGAAGCCTCACATTCGTGATATTAACAATTTATTGTTTTGCAGTATTTGTGAATGGAAAGTTTTGCAAGGACCCGAAGCTTACTACAACCGATGACTTTTTCTTTCCCGGGCTTGACATTCCCAGAAGCACCTCAAATCAAGTTGGGTCAAATGTAACTCTTATAGATGTGGACAAATTTCCTGGCCTCAACACTTTAGGTATAGCCTTGGCTCGTGTTGACTATGCACCATATGGCCTAAATCCTCCCCACATTCACCCTCGTGCAACTGAGATTCAAACAGTCATAGAGGGTACTCTTTTAGTTGGCTTTGTTACATCCAATCCAGATAACCGTTTTATCACCAAAGTTCTGAACAAGGGTGATGTCTTTGTATTTCCAATGGGTCTCATTCACTTCCAGTTCAATATAGGAGAGACCAATGCCCTTGCATTTTCTAGTCTCAGTAGCCAAAATCCTGGGGTTATCACCATTGCAAATGCAACCTTTGGATCTAATCCTCCTATCAATCCTGATGTTCTCGCCAAGGCATTCCAACTTGACAAAAATGTGGTTAATTATCTTCAACAAAAATTCTAGTGCAATGATGAACCATTAGACGGTTCCAATAAAGTTTGGCATTTTCGATTGTTGTAATGTGAAAAGTAACAATTTTTAAATTATTTTTTTTATAGAGGTGATATGATTTGAATTTATGATGTTTGTTTTATAATTATTATTCCTTATTATCAAGTCAAGATACCAAATAGTGTTTAATGAGTAAATAAAGAACTAAACCTCAATTAGATCTTCTTGTGACTGTTAGTATATCACATATGTAGCATATTTTTCATTTGTTCCACATTGTATGTATTTTACACAAGTTTCATATTGTCCTTACTGATCGATGGAATATAGGAAAATCAATTCCTATTGATGGTTGCTATGGAATAAAGCGATATCTTGAGAAAATTTACATCACAAACTTTCCAATGACATTTTATACTAATCCATACGCCATACCTAGCAAGACATCTCCCTTCTAATAGAGAGAGAACTAGAAATCAAAATCTTAGATTATATGATTTTCTGAAACAAATAGAAAGTAAAAATCTCAAAACGTGGGTTTAGAGCTGGTCTATAGCCACGTTTATAAAACACGGCTATATGTCCAGGGGTGGAGCTGCGTTTTGCATAAACGTGGCTCAAATTACCCTATGTAGCTGCGTTTTTGAAAAACCCAGCTTACAAATGCGTTTTTTGTAGTGTGGGAATGCTTGAACATGCTTCACAATCAAAGGGCCTAGCCAAAATAGCCAAATACCACTATTGGCCGAAATATATAGTAATCTACAACTGTTTACAAACTATATAGGGATATACCACTATTTTGGAATTCAAGTTCCTCAAACTCAAGTTTGTCATGTAACTTGAGTTCTAGGAATTCGAGTTCCATTAAAAATTTCCACCATGGCAGGCTAAGGTAGATTATTATCATTTTAAAATGCCACCTAGAACTCAAGCTCTCCAAACTTGAGTTCCTTGTTGATACAACTCGAGCTCTCTTCAAGCTAGCTAGAGTACTGTAAAAATAAATTAAAACACAAAAATGTTCAAGCTCTTCAAGCTGGTCAGCTAAATCAGAACATAGAAATGCATCTTTGGGAACAAAATAACATAGTGGAACTCAAAAACAATGACAAACGAAGTAGAAAGACCATATCTACCTAACCCTAGAATTATGACCAAAACGTTAAAAACAAGAAAAGTAACACAAAAACAAAGACCTAATACTTATTAAAAAAAAAACAAAGATGCAGTACTAAAATCTTGTAGTGTATACTATGAGAACTAGAGTAGCAAGAAAAAAAAAAAATAGGAAGAAAAGGAAGGCTGATGTTGGTGAGCAAGAAATTAGAGTTAGACATTTTTAAGCTAAATGTTGAAGAAAATATTGAAAAGGTTGAACAAGATCAATATTTACAAGAAGTTAGTGAATTTTTGTAAACTATTTACAAGGAACTCGAGTTCTAGGTCGCATTTTAAATTAAAAAAATTCCAGCTCGGCCACCATGGTGGCAATTTTTAATGGAACTCGAGTAACATGCCAAACTCTTACTCGAGTTCCAAAATAGTGGCAGATAGCCCAAATAGTTCCAAAATAGTAGTAGATTACTACATATTTTGGCCAACAGTGGTATTTGACCATTTTAGCCCAAAGGACTTACACGGGTATAGCAAACACAATTGCTTTTGTAGAAAAATTTTTAACCATACACATGGGTGGTTGTCTTATGTCTAGTTTGCTACAATATTTATTCACTGTTCACATAGAATGGAAGCTTTGTTACACTTTACATTGTAAATGATGGAACATAGAGGAAAGAAAAACAGAAAAGGAAAGAAAAAGAAGAAGGTAGAGTTGAGCTGTTGAGAGAATGAGAGTTAAAATGCCATGCCAGAGATAGAAGCAGTCAAACAAGAAAGCAAGAGAGAGATAGGGAGAGTGAGAGGGAGAGAGGGTGAGAGAGTCACCTGTGTAGAAAAATGTCCACAACTATGTAGTGATGCGGCGCCTCCAACCTTCGATCTTACTTCTGTTGTGGGGCAAGTAAGCCTTAGAAGTGTTAAGATGAAATTAGATTTTTTTCCCCCTTTTATTTGTTAAATAATTGTTAAAATACTTGTGTATCTCAAAATTATGAATGTCTAATTATTGTAATTTTTTGACATATATATTTATTTATCACTAATTAGATTCTATTTTATTTAAAGTTATATATCTAATTTTAGGCTTTCTTTTACATATGATCTGGGTATGAGGGGCCAAAATGATAATTTTCCTTAAAATTTTCAAATTAGTTAGGATAACTCCAATATATATACACACACACACACACACACATACATTCTAATTGTTTTCCAAAAATTTTGGGTGGGTCGTGGCCCCCTTTGGTTCCAATGAGTCTTCAGACGAATACCTAATTCTAAATAGTAATTCCTCTAAATCTTAAATGTCCCTTCTTCCTGTCATTTTTTTTGGTTTTCTTCTTCCATCCCTCTCTTCTTTGATATATGGAGTAAAGGATTTGGAGAGAATGGCAACATGATCAATAGCATGTAGAGTATCTCTCTCTCAATTTCACTCATGTTACAAATCCACAAAAAAAAAAAAAAAAAAACCATACCTATCAAGACCTATGATGCACAGGACGCGGTTGGGAGGGTGCCACACCAGAGTCCGATGCGGCCCGAAGCGAGGTGCGGCATTCGACGTGGCTGCCTGTGCGTCGGTGCCGCATCTGAGCTTTTTTTTTTTTTTTTTTTTTTTCACGGATTCGCATTGACTCAACTCTATTCACGCCGACTTGGCTTCTATTCTTGCAGATTCGTGCCGAACCAGAATGATTCGGCCAGAATCAAGCCATATCAGCCGGCAACTGAAACGGACCAAAACAGGCTGAAATCGGTCTTGAATCATGCTAGAACAGCCGAAATTGGCTTTGAATGAGGCCCAAACATCCTAAATCTGTCATTCCTCAATTTTATTCTGAATATTTGTTGCTTCTTTTGTGTTTTCTTTTTTGTTTTGTGTTTCTTGCCTTCTTCTTTCTTTGTTTTGTGAATCAAGGCATTGTAATGTGTTTTTTAAGAATATTTTAATAGTAAAAATATATAGAAAATATAAATATAAATATTTTTAATAATTTTTTAATTGCCATCCCTGCCACACCCGCATCCTACTTTTTTCAAAAATTGTCGAGTCCCACACCCGAATCCGAAAACGCACCCGTGCTTCATAGATCAAGACATCTCTTTTCTCATCTTGTCATTTCTATCCCATCTCAATTTCACCAACTCCACCGTGTTTTCTTTTTTTGATGGTATGACTGAATAGTTAGTGTTTGGTGGCAGAGAATGGAACGGTGCATATATGAATTGAAAATTTTCAGCCTTCACCTATCGTTTAGCCTCTTCAATGCTGTTTTATTACACTACAAACACAAAGGCACAAAACAACCCAAAAACATTAAGATATTGAGTAGACATGTACCAATGGATTGATGGTGTGCTAGTTATGGGTTACAGGAAGAGAGAATTTATTAATGGAGCATGCCTTGTACGTGGTCATGTAGTTCTGAAGCTCAAGAGTTGGTAGCATAGCTAGCTAGACCATTGTGCTTTAATGGGATACGTGAAGATGATCAATACGATTCGCCTTGCACTTGGTATGGCAATGGATAGATAATAGAAACATGCATCGATGAGTTTGAACTCTTCTTCACGATTAACAGCTCGAAAAATTTGACTTGCTTGAAACTTTAGGGTTATTGTGCAAGACTTCCAACTCCAAAGGGCATGATTTCATAGATTGGTTTAAGCATAAAAGTTAAAGCTTTGATCTTTGCCTATGAGGTTGACAGTCGTGACATTGATTAGGAGGGAGTTTCAATCAATATGATAGACGCGATACAATCTCACAATGAAGAATTCTCATTACTAGCTAGTAGCTAGGCAACATGTGATTCAAGATAGAGTCTCGCTAATGAGTATCTTTAAAGTTTAAAGCATATTTTAATAGACTATTTTAAAAAAGTATTGATATCACTTTTATAAGAAAAATAAAAAAGCTATAAAAAATTTCGATTACTTTTTTTTTTCCATAAAAATTTCAAAAAATATTTTTTAAATCAATCATTTAAAGCATCCGTTAACTTTCCTTTCAAGATATTCCACATTCCTTGCGCCAATTTTGCACCTGGGAAGTGAGGCCACATCCTTTCTAATTAAACATGGTCAAAATGTTGTATCA
Organism: Quercus lobata; assembly: GCF_001633185.2. Classification (NCBI taxonomy): domain Eukaryota; kingdom Viridiplantae; phylum Streptophyta; class Magnoliopsida; order Fagales; family Fagaceae; genus Quercus; species Quercus lobata. Next base: position 61,697,553 of record NC_044905.1, on the reverse strand, counting down.
TTTGATAGCTAGCTAGAGGAGAGCCTACTTTGTTTTTACAGCACCGATTATTACTGGATCTATCCCTTATTTCCAATTAATGAAGGTTAAGCTTTCCTTTGAACCCAAAAAAAAAAAAAAAAAAAAAAACTCATTTTCTATATATAGTAACATATAGAACCTACAAGTGAAAAGCATTTGGGTCACATTTCCAATAATCTTAACCCTCAGAACAGTTAACCAGAAGTTGCATTCGTATTGAAGGCTGCGCAAAATCTGTACTTGTAGAAATTATTACGAACAAGCATAAAATCATAGTAGGCTCATGTATATATGTATACGTATGACAAGAAAACTAATCATAATTTTACTTATAGTGCAATTATATTATAACTGTAGGAGTAGTCTAGAATTAGTTACTAAAAGTATAATATATATAAAATTGAAGTAGCTTGACTCTTGCGTGCCGAAATAATATTATGCACATCAGTTTAATTTAAAGGCCCCACAATTTCACATGTCACTATATATATATATATATATATATATATATATATACTCATCTTCTTTTCAATATTTAATCCCGTCAATAAAATCTTGGCACATCATATTTTCTTATTTACATTTAGCTCCATACTAAAATACAATTATAATAAATACTAAAATTATCATATTTTATATTTAGGAAAAAGAAAAAGAAAAAGAAAAAGAAAAAGAAAAAAAAATATATATATATATATATATATGTTTTATTACGTTAAACTCTCCTGTGCATTGTACATATTTACATGACTTATTGACTCATATCTTACAGTGGATTCATTATGAAAATACAATTCATATATGTAATATAATAAAGATATAGTCACTGAAGGCTTTTTATTTTGGACATCGTCTGTCAAGGCAAATCACGTTAAACCTCTTACTTTTTTTTGCTTCTCTCTTTTCTTTCTCATGCACTCACATTCTCAAAAACAATTCTAACATAGTGCCAAAGCTAGATTACTTAGAACATTAATAAACCCTATCTACATATTGTTATTTCACACATCATGTACATTTTTTGTCTTTAAAGACAAACCTATAATATCATGACATGTAATTAGTTATAATTAATTATTTTTAATTTCAAATTATAATTAATCACTCATAATCACTTGTGGTTAACCTTAGGTTTCAAGAATGTATATTATCCATTGAAATTTGATGTGGCTTCATATTTAGTGGTCCGATTGTTGCACTCAAAAATTTCTTTTCGTTTGTTAAGAGTTTTGAATTTTATTTAAAATTAATCTCGTATTTATCCAATGGTCAAAATGAAGCTTTTGCCCTTTATAATGTAAAATTATATTTGAACAAAATTTAGGTACAATATTTTAGGTGTTATTCCTTAGGTTTCTCTTTTTACAATTTAGCCACGTGGTTTTTTTCTTATAGGATAGAAATGTATTTTTAATTAAGTAACCACATGATTGAATTTTAAATAGAAAACTTAAGAAATAACACTTAGATATTGTACTTAAGTTTTGTTCATTATATTTTTTGCGTTTTTGTTGGGTTAAATTGGTGGTTGCAACCCTCGCCGGGGGGGGGGGGGGGTGACAACACCACGGAGTATTGTTCTCGGACATGAGATCTTAGATTTCTACAAGAATGAAGCATGGAAGATGAGTAATACCGTTGATTACTAGCAAAACTCGTGAACACGATGGAAGCCAATGTCAATGGCCAGCTTGTTCTTCACTCTGTCAAGCTTCAAGCTAGGCTCTATCATTTATGCATCATTGGTCGACCTCACCACCGTACGTGTCTCAGGCTTGACAAACACTATGGCTCATACTAGAACTCCCAAGCCCATGCAGATCTACAAGGTCCAATAATCTTTATCCCTAAAAAACAACAATTAAAAAGCCACTTATTATAAAATTAACTTATTTTACTATTCAGTTTATTTTTGTTATTATTATAAACATTACTGGACTTTTTAGTACTATTTATAAGTCTCACTGTATTATTTCAGTTAACTTTTATTAACTTTTATCTTTATTTACAATACTTACAACAAAAAATTTTCAATTTCAACAAAATAAATGAATTCCAAATAAACTCTAACTCTGTCTCTCCCAGACAAAGTATGCAAGTGACCATGTAGACTTATCTCACCAGGTCGCTTGCTACTATGCCAAGGACGTCTGAGACTTAGCCTTCTCGTCTGGCACATATGCGCTTCAATCATTTCAAGTTTAAATGAAGTATCGCTGTACGTAAGGTTTAATTATTAGTATTTGTCTTATCAAAAAAAAAAAAAATTTATTAGTATTCGACCTTTTCAATAGAACATGTGTGATAATTAGGCTGTGTTTGGTTCTCGTAAAATATTTTTGAAAAAATATTTTCAAGTGTTTGGTTGCATTATGAAAATTGTTGTAGAAAATATTTTCATGTGCTTGGTTCTATTCTGAAAATGCTATTTTTCTACAAATTTTTTATATTTTCTCAGCTATTTTCTCAGCATCCTAACAAATTTTATTACAGAAAATTTCAAAATCACAGCCAAATCCCAATCCACAGAACAAATCACAGCCAAATCCCAACACCACACACCACCGAAACTCCAATTCAACCCACGACAGCAAACTCTGGCAATTAAAAGCCACAACCACCAAAACACCACTACCACACCACCAGAACAACAACAAAAATCAAAATCACACAGAAATCAAACTCACAGAGAGAGAGAGAGATCGGTGGGTCAAAGGCGAGATCGCGCGGAGGCGAGATCGAAGGCGAGATCGAGCGGCGAGATCAAACGGCATGGTGCGATCGTCAGACTGGAGCTCGCGAGATCGAGCGGCGTGGTGTGATCAGTGCGGTGCTGCGATCAACGAGACCGGTGCGATCTGGTGCGTGCGATCATCGGACTGGAGCTCGGGGTTCGCCGACGACGTCGAAGGCGTGATCTTGGCTTCCTCTTCTCTCTCTCTCTCTCTCTCCAGAAACCATTTGAAGTGAAAATAGGAACGGAAATGAATTTCTGTGGTCAAAGCTTCTTTTTCACGGTCAAATGAAAATGATTTCCGGAAAATTCTATTTTCAAAACCAACCAAACACCTGCATTTACGGAAAACCATTTCCGGAAGTGATTTTCACCCAAAACAAACACAGCCTTAGTCAAAGAAACATTACCCTAAACAATGACAATGAAGTGCTCCAATTAAATTGGTTAACATGGGCTAGTAGTAGTTGTTAAGAAATGGTTCACGCATTACATAAAAAATATCATAACCGTTTAAATTTACCTAGTCTTAACGCTATTTGCGAGAAAATACATAGACCAATTCGGTGACTCCTCTCTATAAATAGACATGTTCTGATCTGCAATATCATTCACACCTTAACCAAGAATTCAGCAAAAATAAACCAAGCATACAGCCTCAAATATGAAGAAACTTTTTACTTGCCTTCTAACTGTTGCGCTATTTGCTTTGGCATCCTCTCTTGCCTCTACTCATGATACCAGCAGTGACGGCTCCAGGAATTTTTCTTAGGATATTCCTTAAAAAACATAAATTATACAATTTAATAAAAAGAAAAATTCATATATTAACAACAACAACAACAATAATAATAATAAAAAACACGCAAAAACATAAAGTCTGCAATTGCCTTCTACAAGTTTTATATTTTGAAATCAATGCATGATAGTGTCATTATCAATGTTACAAGCTACATCTCTTTCAATGTACACAACCAAGTAATCATTCATCCACATAATGTAGAACAAATTATGGAGCAAAATTTAATTTTATTGGCACAAAAAAAAACTGAGGGTGTTTCCAATTTTTTTTTTGAAGGGTAGACAAATAAAAAATTTTAAATTATTATATATAAGAAAAAAAAATTCAGGTCAGGTCCTGGGATCACCCTGGCCTTAAGGTGGCGCCGGCTTGACCCTAGTCCATTGTAAGACTTTTTAGGGGTGTCAATGTTTGACCCAACCCGCGAACACGACACGAACTCAACACGGGTTTTTTCGAGTTAGGGTTAGGCCTTAATAGGTTTGGGTCATAAATGGGTCAACCCGAAAGCGACACGATAAAAAACGTGTTATAAGCGAGTCAACCCGTGTAACCCGCAATAGACACTTTTGACACGTCAATTTAATTGTGTCAACCCGAAATGACTTACTTAACATAGCCCATTTAACTCATATAACAAATAAATATTTATTTTATTTTAGATTTGTTAAATACCTTTCATATCCAACATATATTTTAAATTTGAAAAGAAAAGTGAGTAATTACAACAATTTACAAGGTATATAATTGGAAATTGAAACTTTACAGACCCTAGAATTATTAATACTTTTTTTTTTTTTTTTGGCATAGAACTTTGCATTTGACGAGTTCCAAGGATATTATATTTCTGTTGAACTATGTTATTTTATTTTTGTTAAACTTTGTTATTTTGAATTTGGGTTGAAGTGTATATACTTCTTTTGGAGTATAAAGAACTTATTTCTAGATGAATGTTATATTTTTGTTGAACTATATTATTTTGAATGTAGATTGAAGACTTGAAGTATATGCACTATTTTTTGGGATGTAAAAAAAATTATTTCTAAATGGATGTTATATTTAATATTATGCAGGTTGAAATAGGTTGTGTTACATTCGTGTCAACCCAACACGACTATTTTATTAAACGTGTCAAATGGGTTGGGTCAGGTCAACCCGCCTTATTAACAGGTCGGATTAGGGTTGAAGGATTATGACACGATTATTAAATGGATCAAGTTAGGGTTGAGCCATTTAGTCGAATACCCCTACCTCAACACAACACGAACCCGACATACTAACCCGAATTGACACCTCTAACTTTTGTGTTGCAGTTAACAATCCCAACTCTGCTGGTATGTACCTACTCTATCTATTTGATACGACTTCTTGGAGTCATTTCTAGCTAATTGGATTTATTTTTCTCGTCTAGATTCTACACATTAATGAAAACTTTCTGATATTGGGAATCTAAAAAATTAATGGAATTATTCTTAGAAGCGATATATAATATCTACATGAGATTTAATTTAAATTTTTTTTAACGTACATGCATGACATGTTATCATCCCTTATCATTGAAGCCTCACATTTGTGATATTAACAATCTTTTCATTTGCAGTATTTGTGAATGGAAAGTTTTGTAAGAACCCAAACCTTACTACAGTTGACGACTTTATCTTCATGGGGCTTGATGTTCCTAGAAACACCCTTAATCAACTTGGGGTCAAATGTCACTCTAGTAAACATGGACATGTTTCCTGGCCTCAACACTCTAGGGATAGTGTTGGCTCGTGTTGACCATGCACCATATGGCCTAAATCCTCCCCACATTCACCCTCGTGCCACCGAGCTTTTGATAGTCATAGAGGGTACACTTCTAGTTGGCTTTGTCACATCTAATCCTGATAATCGGCTCTTCACCAAAGTTTTGAACAAGGGAGACATCTTTGTATTTCCAATGGGTCTCATCCACTTTCAGTTCAATATAGAAGAGACCAATTCTGTTGCATTTTCTAGTCTCGATAGCCAAAAACCTGGGCTTATCACAATAGCAAATGCAACTTTTGGATCTAATCCTCCTATCAATCCTTATGTTCTCGCCAAGGCATTCCAACTCGACAAAAGTGTGATTAATTATCTTCAACAAAAAATCTAGTGTAATGATGAACCATTACACAGTTTCAATAAAGTTTGGCATTTTTAATTGTTGTATTTGAAAGTAACAATTTATTTATTTTTTATAAAGGTATTATGATTTGAATTTGTAATTTCTGTTTTATAATTATTACTCTCCATTGTCAGATATTAATTAATTTTTGGTATAATTATTATCAAATAAAATCGTTGTTTATATGTTTTAACAGTATGACAACGGAAGAATAAATACACAACTAAACCTCAATTAGATATTGCTGTGACGTTCAGTATAATCACATATTAAGCATATTTTCCATTTGTTCCGCAATTGTAAATATTTTACACATGTTTCATATTCTTCTTAAATGGCCAATGGAATAAAGCAATATCAATTGCTATTGATGATAGTAGCTATATAATAATGGGATATTTTAGAGAATTTACGTCATAAAGTTTCCAATAATATTTTTTTTTGAATTAAATTAATGTTTAGAAGGACAAAAGGTAAGTTCGCAATCTATTCAAAAAAAAAAAGGTAAGTTCGCAAAAGTAAAAAGAACTGAGCCAAACCCACTTTTTGTATCCAAAACAAATTCACCACGAACCATGCATGAGTAATCGTAAAAGTTGTTACTTTCATAAAATTGAGTTGATTATCCAGGCACTACAATGATTGTACATCAAGATCATCTCTGTATTGTTAGATATCTCATGTGCAACTTAATTTCCAAGTTTTCCATGTTGAATCACCATACTTCCCAATTGACTACCTCTCCAACATCACCAAATTGTAAAAGCGTTGGGACCTTTAGAATTTAGAATTTCATATTTTATCCTCCACTTAAATTTTTGTCTACAACGCCTCTAATAGGAAATTTGGATTTTTTTATTTATTTTAATTTAGAGCCTTTTTTGGGGAATTTTTTAGAACATTTTTCTAGCTATATAAAGGAGGTCAATGTAAATAGTTTACATTTTAAAGAAAGTGGGCGTCTTATTCTAAAATAGAGGGGGAGGTGAGTGTAATAACAGAAAATGTCAGGGCAGTCAGTGCAATTTTTCCAAGATTTTGATAAAATACAGGAGGAAAAATAGCAAATTAATACCCTAGATTATATGATTTTCCAAAACAAATGGTAAAGTAAAAACTCAAATTAAGACGAATACCTAAATAGTAGTTCCTCTAAATCTTAAATTTCCCTTCTTAGTAGTTCCTCTAAATCTTAAATTTCCCTTCTTCTTGCCATTTTTTTTTTCTTTTGTTATTTTGTTCTTCTCTATTTTGAAGCTTGGAGTAGAGTAATTGTTGTCTATTTAATTTTTAATTGGTGTCAAATTTTACACCACGTGTTCAATTTATTTTTCTTAACTTTGGTGTCAAGTGATCCATCAGAATGCTTATCATTGATTGATTGAAGTTGAAATGATCACCTTAATAATTTAAGTAAGACTAGTTCATCATCACTACTATTGAATGTTTTTATACGAAAGCACGACTTACAACCTAATTCTCTTTACAAGGAAAACCAAATAACATCACTTAACTCTAATATTTTTGAAAATTAATATTAATATCTTTAATAAATTATTTTAAAAATTTTACACTACACTTAACCAAAAAAACAGAAGAATTTTGTGTTTTTTTTTAGATCTCATCTACATCAAAAGTTAATCGATGATTCTAATTGTGGGACCCAATAATCCGTGGGCCAGGTCCATTTACTTGTTGGGGTCCAAAGGCCCAAGCCGAGGAAGGTGATGGCCCAGGCTCGACAATACAAATACGAAGTACCCTTGGGACACAGCCGATGACGATTCAGTCCTCGGCATAACCGAGATCTCACAAGAGGAAAGGGCAAGAATGGTATAGAAATAACTTTGGAAAAAAATCTAAAATATCTATGACATTTAGAAAAGGGTACGCTGGGGAATATAATGACCAGGGAAAGCTGCCCTTACTGCCATTCAATACTCTGCACCTGACAAAGCCATACTCTCGATCTTTTTCAACCACTCCCAACCACTCCGGGTATGGGCTGATGGGACAAGTATCAATCTTGGAATGTCGATCCTACACGTGGACGAAGGATAAAAAAACACAGGCTAGTATAAAAGGGAAGGTAAGTAATTCATAGAGGGGGCTGGGAAAAATGGCCAAAAACCAGAGCCTCCCAGCCCGCCTCCAAGAGAAAGACTCCTAAGGCGAAGACGACTTAACCATGTATGCATATCACGTAAAACCCACCGTTTGGCGACCAAAACCTAGCCTTTCAAACCCACGCTCTACAAATGATATTGTTTGGGCCTTTTTACGTGCGAATCCAACACTGTTACGGTCCGTCACGAATCGCGTCCTTACAATTGGCGCCGTCTGTAGGGAAGGCTTATGTGTTGGCATAGGCGATAGGTCGAGAGAGTTCTCTTGTCATTTCTAACAGTTGGTTATAGAGTTCTAGTGTAAAGTTCTGCTAGGGGCTATGGGTCTTGATTAGGGGCTACGCTTAGTAGCGTCAATCGCATGGATGGTTCTAGGAGCTTGGCCGAGGAGATAATTCCCCTAAAGCCAAGATCCCACTCCAAAAACTGAGTTTTGGACAGAACCAAGATATTGCATGGTCCTCGGACTCAAACCTTTGGAGAAATCAACTACTTGGATGAGAAAACTGAGTTTTGGACAGAACCAAGGTATTGCATGGTCCTCGGACTCAAACCTATGGGGAAACCAACTACTTGGATGAGAAAACTGAGTTTTGGACAGAACCAAGGTATTGCATGGTCCTCGGACTCAAACCTATGGGGAAACCAACTACTTGGATGAGAAAACTGAGTTTCGTAAAGTCGGCTACTTAGTAAAAATTCTAAGTTACTCAATCCTCGACTCAAATACTATAAAATGTTAAAGCTATTAAAAGTGTTAAGAAGATGGTAAAACGCCCCACTATTCAGCAACCTACAGGGGCTGTTCATTTTGCGGGTGGTATGTCTTCGAATGGTTACTTCCTACACCGTATCGAGCATTCAGTTGTCGTCTCGGCTATTTTTGGGATAAGTGTTGTTTTCGCAGGTTGGCGTTGTTGTGCCAAACAAGTCTATTAAAATTATGATAATATCTTTTTCTTAGCAAATATTTTGACCCTAGGCGTCATTAATTCAATGCTATATTATTGTGCCGAACAGCACTTGCAAGTTCATAATAGCGCCTTTCTCTTTGATAAGGGATTACGGCCCTAAGTATTGTACTCTAACGTCGGCGGTATTGTGCCAGGCCGACTCAGTAAGCTCATCATAATGTCCTTTCTTTTTCTGCCTAATAGGAGTTTCAGCTCTAAGTATCACTTGTTCGATTCAGTATCATTAAGCCGGATTGTTTCTATAAACACAGAGTAAGATCTTTTTATTAACTAGGACTTTGGTCCTAGACGTCGGTCAAAGTTTAAAAATAAAAAGAATTCACAAGATTGTACGTCTATTCATCGCGTTATCATTTCGGAAATATAGAGATAGAACATGCGAAGTAAAGTAGTAACAATTTTTATTAATATAAAGATGTATTACAACGTACAAAGAGGGGCTTAAACAAGCCTATACAAAAGGTGGATCACCAAAACAATAAAAAACAAAAAACAAAAACAAACGACAACAATGCAGACAAATAAACAACCAGATGCCTTTTTAAACTCGTTTCCGAAATCCTTCCAAACTCTGCCTCAGTAGCGCCCATATTGAGAGAAGAACCTTCTCCAGAAGAAGATGGAGGAGATGAATGAGAAGATGGAGGAGATGAATGAAAAGAAGGAGGAGAAGAAGAGGGAGGAGATGAAAAGAAAGAAAGAGGAGCAAAAGAGGGAGAAGGAAAAGCACCAGGATAGATCTGGTGGTTGAAAGAAGAAGAAAGAGAGGTAAAAGGAGACACCAGTGAACGAAGAGAGGAAGAAGCAGGGGCACTTAGTCCCTGCCTCAGTCTTGACTCCTAACACACTGGTGCCATGTTAGTTATGCTCATGAAAGAGCGGCTGGTACTAATAATGGGTGACCCCAGCTCAGTCACGCCGAATGTTTGACGTGACGAGCCCCTGCTTCGGATTTTGGCTGAGAGGAGGGTAAAAAGGATTTTGAGTCTCCGCCATCCTTACCCTAACCGAGCCATTTTAAGTTTTGTGAGAATGTGGAGTTTCTGGGAGGGGCATGGTTCTTTCATTATTTACTCTTATCTCGAGTGTATCACGAGCTAGGATACAACTAGTGAATAAAGTGAACTCTGGAGGAAGCTAAAGGTTTCAGACTTCAGAAGGGTTAAAAGGGACTCTGTACAAAAGAAATAAACTCTTGCCTTCTTTCTTATATGAAGGGTGGAGCGAAAGGTATTTAATTCGTCCAGATTTCCAAAAAAGCTGTAAACGAGAATATACCCGTTCCGCTACCCCACATCGTCAGCAAAACCGTCGAATTTAAATAGTCTCGTAACGGTAAGTCATTAAAAGCACATTTTTTGGATAACCAAACGGCAGGAACGCCTGGTGAATGAGTGCAGAAGAATGTCTCGTAGATCGGTACATTTCCCAGGCAGATAAAGAAACGCCAACATTAAATGAAAAGCTGAGTTAGACGAGCCGTAATAAAGGCTTGGTATTACCAAAACCCTCCTCTCCAACCAAGAGGTCGAACAGCAGGGTTTTGAGGGGCTATTGTGGGGCCCAATAATCCGTGGGCTAGGTCCATTTACTTGTTGGGGTCCAAAGGCCCAAGCCAAGGAAGGTGATAGCCCAGGCTCGGCAATACAAATACGAAGTACCCTTGGGACACAGCCGATGACAATTCAATCCTCGGCATAACCGAGATCTCACAAGAGGAAAGGGCAAGAATGGTATAGAAATAATTTTGGAAAAAAATCTAAAATATCTATGACATTTAGAAAAGGGTACGCTGGGGAATATAACGACCAGGGAAAGCTGCCCTTACTGCCATTCAATACTCTGCACCTGACAAAGCCATACTCCCCATCTTTTTCAACCACCCCCAACCACTCCGGGTATGGGCTGATGGGACAAGTATCAGTCTTGGAATGTCGATCCTACACGTGGACGAAGGATAAAAAAACACAGGCTAGTATAAAAGGGAAGGTAAGTAATTCATAGAGGGGGCTGGGAAAAATGGCCAAAAACCAGAGCCTCCCAGCCCGCCTCCAGGAGAAAGACTCCTAAGGTGAAGACGACTTAACCATGTATGCATATCACGTAAAACCCACCGTTTGGCGACCAAGGCCTAGCCTTTCAAACCCACGCTCTACAAATGATATTGTTTGGGCCTTTTTACGTGCGAACCCAACACTGTTACGGTCCGTCACGAATCGCGTCCTTACACTAATGATAAAAAATAATCAGTATTGGTACGACACTACAGATTCAGAGGAGCTTATTAGTACTTTTGAATATTGTTATTTTTCTTTTGTGTTAAGGGAGGGTAATTTCCCTACGATGTTTTGGCCCAATGGACAGCTATGTTCAATTGGATAGAACTGATTCCTCTCTATAAACTTCCTAACTTAATGGCTTAGACTTTAGACAAAAAATGGTTATAGATCCTCTCTCTCCTTTTCTAATCTACTCTCCTTGTACTCAAATACATTGTATTAATAATAATAATAATAATAATAATAATAATTATTATTATTATTATTATTATTATTATTATTATTATTAGGGGTAATTACATTCTCCTCCCTTAAGGTTTGAAAAAATGACACTCTATCCCAAACTTGAAGAGAAAAAAAAAACATTTCCTCCTTAACATCCAATTGAAGAAAATTTATTAAACTAATATTAAAAATGATGTGCACTAACATGCTATTTGCTTAATGACAAGAAAAGTTTATAAAATTATCTTATTTCGTAATTAAATTTATTATTTTTAATTTTTAATTAAAGTATATTTTAAAATATTAAGTGTAAATTTCGTTTATTATTATTTCTTCTTTTTTCAACCAATTATGGAGAGATTTGCTCTGGCAAAGTGTTTTGGTGCTTGATAAATTTTTCATTTTTTATTCTAAATTTACTAATTATTTTTTTACCTAACTATGGTTAAACTTTTGTTAAGAAATTCTTATAAAAACTAGTTAAAGGCCCGTGCGTTGCACAGTTTTATGTTAAAAGTTGTAGAATATATATAATTATTATAACCAAATAAGTAATTATTATAATGAAAGGAATAAATTGCTATAACAAAAATCAAATATAAAATGATAGCACCTTAATACAAAATTAGCTTCTAACATACCAATTGTGCTATCATTTGTAGTTACATGTATCAAACTATTCGCATATGAATTTATATCTAATAAATCTACAATATAAGTGATTTGCAGTATTGTTAACAACAATATTAATGATTAAAATCTTTAGACAAAGTAACATAAAATTGGCCACTCCTAAAGATAGAACTATTCGAGGAATAAAACCTTTGTTCTAATTAAAAAAAAATTGTAAAGTTCTACATCTAGATTACAAACCTTTCTTAGGATGCTTGAAATCTTTTTTGACAAACCTGAAAAAAATAAATAAATAAATAAAATTAAATTAAACAAAGTTAAAAAATACAAAGTACCATATAAATTGCAAAATTGGATGTAAATTTAATAGTCTATGATTGGAATTTACTATGACAACTTACATATATATTGGACAACAAAATAATTAAATTGGATCAAACCATTAACATATGAATTAGATCAAACATAGAACTATTTGAGGAATAAAACCTTTGTTCTAATTAAAAAAAATTGCAAAGTTCTACATCTAGATTACAAACCTTTCTTAGGATGCTAGAAATCTTTTTTGAAAAACTTGAAAAAATAAATAAATTAATTAAATTAAATTAAACAGAGTTAAAAAAAAAAAATAATAAAGTACCATATAAATTGCAAAATTGTATGTAAATTTAATAGTCTATGATTGAAATTTACTATGACAGCTTACATATATATTGGACAACAAAATAATTAAATTGGATCAAACCATTAACATATGAATTAAATCAAACATAAGGAAATTAACCCCTACGGAAATTAGCTTAAACAAAAGGCAAAAAATACATAAAATGTATTTAATTGATTATAATAAAAAAATTAAAGTGAAAAATACATACATGCATGATTGTAGGTAGAAAAATGGAAGCCTAAATAAAATAAATAAATAAATAAATAACTGCATAATAAGTTGGAGAATGAAAAACTACACCAACGAATGGTTTATATATAATATATATACATACTCCACCTAGAAAAGGAGTCCAAGTAAAAATCAAATACTCTAAACTCCTTGAAGTTACCTGATAGTTCCTTGGATATCAGTAGATTGATAAGTCTCGAGCGCTGATGATCTTCGGGCTAGATCCTGAAAACAAGAACACTAAATCAGAGGAGACCGGTGGGGACCGGCCAAAAGTCCTCCGATGCTGAAGTTAGTGAACTTGGAATTCTCTGTAAGAAGGGAGTGATTTTTTGAATAAAAATGTCTGAATCACTTACCTTCTCATCGAAGAATCCTTATATAGTATGTGTGGAATGATTATCTGTTTAATAACCGTTCCTAATGTCGAGGAGTCTGGAGAATTTGGAGGTAACTTCCATAACCGCTATGGAAGTTACCTCAGTTGGACGGCTCGTTCCATAGTGGTTAATGGAGAATTTGGCACTTAGTAGTTTAATCCAGTGAACTCATCCATCTTTCATTAAGGACGGACGAGACTATTAGGGATGGCTCGTCCTTGTCCAAATGATTAAGGATGGATAAGCTTCCCATGGGATCTCGTCCGTCCAAAGATGGACGAGGTTAGCAAGGACACTTGGGACAATCACCTTGCTTGCATGGTTCGCCCTAACTGGTCTTTCATTGGATGAGCCATATGGACGAGTACAGGAGTTGATGTTTTTTGTGACATCATCAGTTGCCCCCTTGTCCATGTGGGCATCCTATAAATAGTGGAATGCCTCCCTTAACCCTTCTCATTTCAGAAATTTTCTTCCTTGACATCAATCGTCTAGAGCCTCGTCTAGGAGTTTCTCTGTGTCTAGAGTCCTCTTCCGTCTAGAGCCAGGTATTCTTCTTCTCTCCGTCTTTAGGTTCTAAGTTTCTTTTGTCAAAAATGTCAGTCGCTTCTTCGTCTACTGATAGCCTTGATAAGGCTATAGATGAGTATTATGAGGATAGTAGTGATAGGTCTAGTTCTAGCAGTACTAGTGACGTTAGTGGAGGAAGTACAGACGAGAATTATTCTTCTAAGGCCCTTGGGTTTCCTATTGAAGTCATCCAGGAGCAACTTTGGAGAGCTTCTGGCTCTCAAGCTAGCTCCCTGTCCAGCGTCCCTCCGTCTAATCCGACGGACGAGGAGGAGACCGTCTTTAGTTGTGCAGTAGGCATTCATTCCAAGACAGATGAACAAAGACTAAATAATCTTAAATCTTGGTATCAAATTCCGGACGAGTTTAACCCTAGGCTGCCCGTCCGTGGAGAGTGGTGTTGTGATCCTCGCTTTGGAATAGGCGTCTATGAAGCTTATTTCCTGGGTGGCCTTAGGTTTCCATTAAATGCCTTTGGTAGAGAGTTGTTGGTCAAGTTAGGTTTAGGTGTCTGTCAATTTAATCCTAATGCATGGAGATTAGTTATCTCCATGCAAATTTTATGGAGGGAAGTTTTTGGTGGGGATCGTCCTCTCACTATGGACGAGTTCCTTTATTGTTATAAACCTTCCGAAATAAGTCAGTCTGAGGGTTTTTACCAGTTTACTGTTAGGGGGAATGATTGTAGGTTAATCAAGTCCCTAGCTTTGTCTGATAGAAAATGGAAGACGGAATACATCTTTGTCTCCGGTTTCTGGGCAGGGAACCTTGTGGATGTTGGCAAGGATCCCTTTCCTCCTTATACAGGGGACTTAGGGAACCTTCGTCCTGAAGGTACGTCCCTTCCCCTTGTTTATCTTTTTCTTTCTATTTGATCTGTTTGCAACTTCTAACCTTTGTTTACTCATTGTGTTGTAGCCACCAAGCGTCCGTCTTTAAGCAAATTTCATCGTGACCGCGTCCACAGGGCTCGTCTTCACACAGATAGGAGTTTTTGTTCTCTAGTCACTCTTAGACGTCTTGCCAGGTGGGGTTTAGGTCTTGAGCCATCAGATGAGGCTATTGCACATGAGGTTACTGTGCGCAAAAGTAAGTTTTAAGAATGTCCTGAGGCTCAGCCTTAGGATCGTCCTGATGTTCAAACACAGGTTCGTCCTACGGTTGGGGATAAGAGAAAGTTCTTGCCAAAAAACATTGATTTAGAAGAGCTCCCCAGTCGTCGAGACAAAAGAGTGAAGCACGGCTCATCCAAAGTGGTTAAGTCTAAACCTCCCCAGTCTCAACCTTCCATCCAGATAGTTGATGTGGACTCGTCCACTCCGATTGAGTCCACCTCGTCTAAAACTCCTCCGTCCAACATTCCTTTGTCCAAGTCAACTATGCTTGGCTCGTCCTAGCCCTCTACAAACATCATTGAAAATGAAGATCTAGCTTGGGAGCGTTTTCAGATGGTTGTCTTGGACGAAGACATAAACATGTGTTATAACATGGGCTTAAAGGAGTTTGAATACTCTGGCATTCATGACCTCTTTAAGGTATGCTCATATTCCTTTCTCATCCTTGTTCATTTAACAATTTTTCTTCGTTTAACCATCCTCTGTTTTTTACCTATTTATAGGCCATGTCAAAGTTT
This sequence comes from Quercus lobata, assembly GCF_001633185.2. Taxonomy (NCBI): domain Eukaryota; kingdom Viridiplantae; phylum Streptophyta; class Magnoliopsida; order Fagales; family Fagaceae; genus Quercus; species Quercus lobata. The sequence continues at coordinate 61,682,129 of NC_044905.1, read as the reverse complement.
ATGGTAGCGTTCAGATAGGCAACAGAACTGGACAAGACGAGGATCTTGTTGGAGACAAGGATTCAAGAAGTGAATGCTGACTGTAAAAAATGGGCTGGGGTTGCTGCAAAAGCTAAGGAGGAAGTCACTGAGCATAAAAAGCTGATCGAGGAGCTAAGGACTGATGCACTGGAGAAAGATAATCTTATTGACCATTTGCAAAAGATGAATGACAAGCTAAGTGCTCGTCTCTCCAAGGCAAAAGAGGACGCTGTGACTGAATTCAAGTCGTCCAAATTGTACACGGACGCCCTGGATCGTAATTATGCAGCTGGTTTTGAGGACTTCCCTGAAGTTGACTTTAGCTCAATCAAACTTAACCTTGCTACTGCCACCAACTCTTTTATTCAGACCGGCTCTGATGACGTTAATGTGGAGGACGATGCCAGCATTCAGCCACCCCAAGATGACCCCAATGCCAATGCCCCCTCTGCTTAAGGACGAGACCTTCACACTTAAACAATCTTTGTATTTGTTTTCCTTTTATTTGGTTTTTGTTTGGTCCTCTGTTTTGGGACCTTTTTATGTAACCAAAGTACATTTGCCTCGTCCATGGTTTTAGGACGGGGTTTTTAAACAATCATTTCAGTTTTTTGACTTAACAAGGGCTTTAGACGTAGGATGTCCACCCTTTAAATGAATGAAGGTTATTTTCTCTGTATAGACGAGTGTTGTTATGCTGTTATTTATATCAACTCCAGCTTTGGCTCGTCCATGGCGAAAATATATATATTCTTCATATTATTTTAGTTAGTCTAACTCGTCTTTGTTATGCAGCTTTATTCGTCTCAAGACTTACAAGCTGATTCTACATACTATCTAATTTCTTTTGCTTAACTTTTCTCTCGTCCAGAGGTTGGATTGTTTCAATTGGCTTTTGATTCTCGCCTTTAAATTGGACGAAAATGCTCTATAAGGCTTTTCCTCGTCCATGAGTTGGATGAGTGTACCTAAGTTTTTTCCTTGTTTTACTCAGGAAAATTTAGACATTACATCTCTGCGTCCAGAGAATTTATTCGTCTTGAATCTTTCACCCTTGTGGGTTAGCTTGGACGAAAATAGCATGGAGATTTAAAATTCATACAACATTTTGTACATAACATAAATATCGTTTACAGACAAGGCACATGCATGCTAATGCCTTTTTATTTAATAAGTACAAACTTCATACCTTCATCCATAATCATGACACAACATAATAAATAATAAAGTAGAAGTATCAAATACAAACAGCATCAAACATAAGTAGTATGTAAGTAGATGGACAAGGTCCAAGCTCGTCCATAGTAATATTTCGTCCAGGTTCACTTTTACTGATAGTACCTCCTCAGGTGCTCCACATTCCAAGGATGTTCCAATTTTCTCTCGTCCAGGGCCTCCAAGAAGTAGGATCCTTGCCTTTTACAGTAGATAACTCTATAGGGTCTTTCCCAATTTGGGCCTAATTTCCCATGTGCTGGGTTTTTGGTTGACAAAGAGACCTTTCTCAGGACAAGATCTCCTATGTTGAAACGCCTTGGCTTCACCATTGCATCATACTACCTAGCCATGAGGTTCTTGTACTTTGCTGCCCTGTGTTCTGCATCTGCCCTTACCTCGTTTATCAGATCGAGGTTCAAACAGAGTTGCTCCTCATTATCCTCGTCTTGATACATCATCACCCTGTGATTGGCCATATGTACTTCTGCAGGTATGACTGCATCACTTCCATAGGTTAGCTTGAAAGGAGTCTCCCCCGTAGGGGTTCTCACTGTGGTCTTGTACGCCTATAGAACACTTAGTAACTCGTCTAGCCATACTCCCTTTGCCCCCTCAAGCCGAGTCTTGATGATTTTCAACAAGGATCGGTTTGCAACTTTAGCTTGGCTGTTGGCTTGGGGGTGTGCAGGTGAGAAATAATGATTTTGAATTCCAAAGTGTACGTAGAAGTCCCTAAAGAGTGCATTGTCAAATTGTCGTCCGTTGTCAAACACCAATACCTTGGCCACTCTAAATCTACACACAATGTTCTTCCACATGAATTTTTTCACATTCTATTGTATGATATTTGTTAACGGTTTAGCTTCCACCCATTTGGTGAAATAATCGATGCCAACCACTAGAAACTTCATCTGCCTTGTGCCCAGAGGGAAGGGACCCAAAATGTCTAGACCCCATTGTGCAAAGGGCCACGGTGCCATCATCGGAGTGAGGTACTTGGATGGTTGCTTGGGGATGTTACTAAACCGTTGGCATTGGTTGCAGACCTTGACGTATGCTTTAACATCAGCTTGCATATTTGGCCAATTATACCCTGCGCGGACGACCTTGTGGACAAGTGACCTGGCTCTTGAGTGATTGCCACACGCTCCTTCATGAACTTCTCTCAGTACGTAGTTTGCGTCGTCCGGAGCCAAACATCTAAGATAAGGTTGAGAAAAACCTCTCTTGTATAGCACTTTGTCCATATGAATGTACCTAGCCGATCTCACACTCAACTTCCTGACTTCATCCTTCTCTTCTGGTAGTCGTCCGTCTCTCGAGTATGATATAATTGGGGTCATCCAGTTTCCTCTACTATCCACCTATTGTACTTCTGGGATATCTATACTTGGCATATACTGAACTTCATCAAATTCGTCCATAGATTCATTTGCTGAGGCTTGTTTTGCTATGGTATTAGCTTCCACGTTTTCCTCCCTTGGGATTTGAATGAAGTCAGTTTTTTCAAATATTTTCATAAGGCGCATCACCCTACTAAGGTATTTCCTCATCCGTTCTTCCTTTGCTTCATACATCCCATTTACTTGCCCCATGACCAACTGAGAATCCCCCAAGACTAGTATAGACTTCAGCTTCCACAGTATGAAGCCCTTTGAGAAGGGCTTCATACTCGACTTCATTATTAGTTGCTTGGTACTGCAAACGAACCTTATGTTTCAGTTTGTCTCCTTCTGGGGACTGTAGGACCTCACCAATTCCATCTGCATGCCGTGTAGATGAACCATCCACATGAACGACCCATCTCTTACTGTCTTCTGTCTCATCATGATTTGGGGAAATCTTTGCAATGAAATCTGCTAGTGCTTGAGCTTTTATGGCATGCCTTGGTTGATATCTAATGTCAAACTCACTGAGCTCTATAACCCACTGGATCAATCATCTTGCAGCTTCCAATCTATTCATCGCCTTCTTGAGCGGATGATCTGTCATGACATTAATGACATGTGCTTGGAAATAATGCCTCAGCTTCCTGGAAGCGGTGATTAATGCGAAGGCTATTTTCTCCATTTGTGGATACTGTCCTTCCGCTCCCCTCAATACCTTACTCGTATAGTACATAGGTCTCTGCACTTTATCTTCTTCTCTTATCAATGCTGAACTCACGGCATACGGGGTTACTGCTAAGTATAAATACAACTCCTCTCCCACCACGGATGGACTTAGCAACGGAGCCATAGTAAGGTATGCCTTCAGATCTTCGAAAGCTCTCTGACACTCATCAGTCCATTCGAATGCTTTTCTAAGAACCTTAAAAAATGGTAAACATTTGTCAGTGGCTTTAGAGACAAACATGTTAAGTGTAGCAACTCGTCCAGTGAGGGATTGAATTTCTTTGGTATTTTGCGGAGGCTTCATGTCCAGTATTGCCTGAATTTTATCAGGATTTGCTTTAGTTCCCCTGTAGGAGACCATAAAGCCAAGGAATTTCCTTGATGATACTCCAAAAGCACATTTGCTTGGATTTAGCTTCATGTGATACTGTTTCAGTGTGTCAAATGTCTCCTGCAGGTCGTCTAGATGCCTACCCTCATCCTGACTCTTCACGAGCATGTCATCTACATAGACTTTCACATTCCGCCCAATCTGCGGACGAAACATGTGGTTGACCAATCTCTAATATGTCACCCCTGCATTCTTTAATCCAAATGGCATCACCTTATAACAGAATAAGGCTTGACTGGTGACAAAGGATGTTTTCTCTTAGTCTGCCTTGTTCATCCTTATCTGATTGTATCCAGAAAAGCATCCATGAAGCTAAGCAACTTGTGGTCCACAGTAGAGTCTACCAACTGGTCAATGCATGGCAGTGGATAACTATCCTTGAGGCAAGCCTTGTTTAAGTCAGTGAAATCTACACACATTCTCCACTTGATGTTTGTCTTTTTGACCATTACTACATTGGCCAACCAATCTGGATAGTACACTTCGCGAATAAACTTCGCCACAATCAAATTTTGGACTTCATCTTTGATAGCATCATCCCTCTCAGGGGCAAACACCCTCTTCTTTTGTCGCACTGGCTTGGAGGAAGGACATACATTTAGACGGTGGGTAATGACACTAGGGTCTATACTCAGCATGTCCTCATGACTCTACGCAAACACATCAATATTTTTCTTCAAAAATTAGATGAGGTCCTTCTTAACCTTTTCTTCTAGATCTGCTCCAACCTTGGCACACCTCTCAGGGTTATTTTCTTCCAAGAAAATATCTTCCAATGCTTCGGTAGGCTCTGCTACAACTCTCTTTTCTTCAATATTCATGGCTTGAACTTGTTCATCCATGGCCAACATGACCAGGTAACATTTTCTTGTTGCTAGTTGGTCTCCTTGTACCTACCCTACTCCGTGTTTTGTTGGAAACTTGATTGATAGGTGGTAAGTAGAGGTAACAGCCTTCCAACTATTTAAAGTTGGTCTTCCAATTATGGCGTTGTAGGAGGATGAACAATCTACCACAAGGAAGTTCACATCCTTGGTGATTTGTCGTGGGTATGCCCCCACTACCACTAATAAGGAAATAGTACCCATGGGTTGTACCTTTATTCCACCAAAACCTACTAGGGGGAGTTTACTGGACGGAGCTGGTCTCGTCCTAACCTCATCTGCTGAAAAGCTGGATAATATAAAATGTCCGCTGAGCTTCCGTTGTCCACCAGCACTCTTCTAGTTGTGTAGTTAGTAATAAGTAAGGTGATGAAGAGAGCTTCATCATGGGGGTGATGAATTCTCTTAGCGTCTTCGTCCATGAAGGTGATTGCTTGTTCGTCCATGGACCTTGCTCTCGGTGACCGTCCAGAAAGTTGGACGCTCTGCACTACCTTCAAGTATGCTTTCTTGGACTTGGACGACTAGCCTGTCGAACTTCCCCCTATAATGACTCTTATTTCTCTAAGCAGTGGTCGTGATGATTCTTCCATCTTCCCTTTCAGTTTCTCGTCCCTGTGGTCTCGTCCAAGGAAATTCCTCAACTTCTCTTGCCTTATGAGATTTTCAATTTGCTGCTTTAAATCGAAACACTCGTCTGTATCATGACCATGATCCCTATGGAAGCGACAATACTTGTTCCTATTGCGCTTATTGGGATCTCCCTTCATTTTCTCCTGCCACTTCAAGGAAGGATCATCCTTGATCTACATAAGGACCTGCTCAAGTGGGATGTTCAAAGGGGTATATTGCTGGTTCCGTGCTGAAGAACTTGGCTTCTTATTATCTCAGTCTTTCCTTTCTTCCGTCCGTCCCTTCTTTGGACGAGAGCCTTGCTCGGGATAGCTACTGGGGTTTGCGTTTACTCTCTCAGACCTCTTCTTCTTCTTAGCAATGATCGTGTCTTCTGCATTCATAAAATTTTGAGCTGAATGGACAAGTTCGGCCATGGACTGGGGCTCTTTTTCATAGAGTTTATGTATAAACAAATCCAAATTCACCCCATTATGGAAGGCCACCAATAGGAGCTTATCATCTGCTTCGTCTACACTCAGGGCTTCTCTATTGAAATGGGTGATAAATGACCGCAGGCTCTCGTTCTCTCCCTGCTCTATGGTCAACAAGCTAGACGAGGAACGCTTGTGCCTCTATCCCCCAATGAAATTGTTAACGAACAACTTGCTCAACTCTTCAAAAGAACTTACCGAATTCGAGGGTATTTTGCTAAACCAAACTTGTGCTGGGCCCTTGAGGGTAGTAGGAAAAACTCTACACATTATTTCGTCGGGCACCCCTTGAAGATGCATGGTGGTCTTAAAGGTGGCGATGTGATCAAAAGGGTCACGTGTTCCATCATAGGAATCCAGAGAAGGTAACTTGAACTTTGATAGTAAAGGGTGACCATTGATGGAAGCCGTAAAGGGGAAATTAGTTCTGTGAACCAAATCTTCTATCGGATTCGCCCTTCTCATATTCTCTTTCATTTCCTCCATGACTTTCTTCATTTGGTCCATTTCTTCTTTCAAGTGTGGTACCGTTCGTGAAGTGGTGCCTCTTAACTGATTTCCAATTTCAATATTCTCTCTATCATCATGACTCTGTGTTTGTCCTCCTTCTTCACGTTCTTCACGTGTCTGCCTCCTCAGATTAATCTCCATTCTTAACTCTTGGTTTTGGTGAGTCAACTCCGCCATAGCGGCTGCCATAGATTGCACATGTTGGACAGATGATGTTTGCATGACCGGTGCAGATTGGCGATCGCGATGAGGGTTGCTTGAAGCATCCCTACTTCCCTGATGGCCTGGGCTAGTAGCCCTCGATCTGGTCCGAACCATCAACCTTTTGTCACAGAGAAGTAAACTGTAAAACAATCTTCGCTTCCCACAGACGGCGCCAACTGATAGTTCCTTGGATATCAGTAGGTTGATAAGTCTCGAGCGTTGATGATCTTTGGGCTGGATCCTGAAAACAAGAACACTAAATCAGAGGAGACCGGTGGGGACCGGCCAAAAGTCCTCCGATGCTGAAGTTAGTGAACTTGGAATTCTCTGTATGAAGGGAGTGATTTCTTGAATAAAAATGTCTGAAACACTTACCTTCTCATCGAAGAATCCTTATATAGTATGTGTGGAATGGTTATCTGTTTAATAACCATTCCTAATGTCGAGGAGTCCAGAGAATTTGGAGGTAACTTCCATAACCGCTATGGAAGTTACCTCAGTTGGACGGCTCGTTCCATAGTGGTTAATGGAGAATTTGGTACTTAGTAGTTTAATCCAGTGAACTCGTCCATCTTTCATTAAGGACGGACGAGACTATTTGGGACGGCTCGTCCTTGTCCAAATGATTAAGGATGGATAAGCTTCCCATGGGATCACCTTGCTTGCCTGGTTTGCCCTAGCTGGTCTTTCATTGGACGAGCCATATGGATGAGTTCAGGAGTTGATGTTTTTTGTGACACCATCATTACCTAATCAAGAAGTTTAGATTAATTACATTTTTTTTTTTTATAAATACTTTATCCCAAAAAAATAGTTAACGTTATTAGCTAGATTGTTATTAGATTTTATTTTTATTTTTTAGAGATATACTTACTTTATGATAACAATGAATTAAAGATAAGAATGAATTAGAGTCCTGATTAAAATACCTAAATCAATTTTTCAAAACCCAAATTGATACAAAGAGGGAAAAGATGTACCTATTGGGTTCTGATTTACCCCATTTGGCTAGTTGTGGGTATGATGTAAAATTTTGTAGGCCTTAACCTTGAGTTCCTTTAAGGCTATAGGGATAGCACCAAATCCTTTCCAGGTATATTGATTCTTGGCTCTCCTTGCAAGAACCTAAAAAAATTTCAATAGCTAAAAACAAATAAAGATGAATTTTTTTTTTTTGAATTAGAGGGTGAAAAAATTAAATCAAAGTTCAAATTTCAGAAACTTGTACCCTTTCTTAATTTTTCAGAAGCCAAGCAATATGAAGAAAGAAAAATAAAATAGAAACTTAATTATATCAACAATTAAACATGTATACACACATATACATAGAGACATAACATTCAAAAAAAAAAAATGTAAAAATAGAAGTTAACCTTTTTAAGAAAAAATCTCTACAACAGCACCACCTTTCAAATACTTGGATGTCCACTTTTAATTTGGGTGTGTATTTTTTGATAGTATGGGTATGATTTAATTTGGGTTTTATTTTGTGTTGTTGTGTTCAAAGGTTTTTGTTATGTTTTAGGATTACGTTTTTGTGCTTTGGTTTTGTTCTTGTGTTTGAATTTTGTGAGTCTGTGTTCTTGTGTTAGTTGCGTGTATTTTTTTTTTTTTAGTTGCATTAATTGTGAATGAATTAGAATTCTGATTAATCTAATATTAATCCGAAATTTTTTATTTCATTTTTTTTAGAGATATACTTACTTTATAATAACAATGAATTAGAGATAAGAATGAATTAGAGTCCTAATTAATCTAGTATTAATTTACAATCATAATATTTTTTTTGATTAATCTAATATTAATCTATACCTACAATCTCACGTGAAGTAGACGTGAAGCAGTTTTTATTTTTTATTTATTAAAGAGATAAACTATTTAATGATAAAAATGAATTAGAGTCCTTGGTAGTATACTGTTTATAGGGCCGGAAAACTTATGATCCGGCCCACGCTCTATCCGGGCTCAGGGCCCGTGCCGAGGAGGTAGTGTGTCGAGGACGAGTGATCAAAGGCCGAGGGGTTAAAGGGAACGGCTGAGGACGACCCTGTCCTCGACACTCCAAGGCTTTGATGAGAAGAGCAACGTCTTAGTGAAGGCCACCCCCGAATAGTCCCCTGAAGGGGATGTGAGTGGAATAGGGCCCACATGGAGGGGCGGTGCAAAATAGGTTCAAGGAAAATACGTCCCCTCCACATTAAATACGCTGGCCAACGTTCTGATCATATTAATGAGAAAAGACGCTTGGACGGTGTAACTTCGATCCTTACGACTAAATAGAAAAGTAAGAGGGGACAGCTGATGGGATAGGTATAGAACTAAGTGCCTGCCTGACCAACAAGTGGATGGCTAGGATCAACCAAGAAGGACTATATAATGTAAAAGTTAGTGCGCCAAAAGGAGGCTGGGAAAAAATGGCCAAAAACCAGAGCCTCCCAGCCCGCCTCCAGGAGAAAGACTCCTAAGGCGAAGACGACTTAACCATGTATGCATATCACGTAAAACCCACCGTTTGGCGACCAAGGCCTAGCCTTTCAAACCCACGCTCAACAAATGATATTGTTTGGGCCTTTTTACGTGCGAACCCAACACTGTTACGGTTCGTCACGAATCGCGTCCTTACACTATTCATTTTTAGTTCTTTAGAAATCTAAAAATTTAATAAAATTTCTACAATTTGGTGAAGCCTACGTCACATGGCGTAACCACAGTGTCTAAGCCTAGCTTTTATTATATATATATATATATATATATATACAATATGATTTAGAATTTTTTAAACTCAAGGCATGGGAGTTTAATTATCCATTATTTTTTATTTAAAAAAAAAAAAAAACTTAAGCTTAAACTAGATAGATCCGGATTCAACCTCGTATATCCGGGACTAGAAACACAGAAAACACCAAAAATTCTAAAAGGCACCAATTAGTGGAAGAAAAGTGCGAGTGTAATAATTGAATTAGCACCAATCAGAGGCCTAATGGTCGCCATGGGACTTGCTTTGCGCAACAATGGGTGAAACGAACACCATTTGCTTTGTGAGAGCGTGCCCAAGCTATACCAAGCTTGCATGGCTCACCACCCACACATAGGAACTACAAGGGACATCGAGGGACACTGCTACTGTCATCATCATCGTCACCATTGCCGCTGTCGCTACCGCCGCTGCTACCACACAACCACGTAGTAAGAAAGACACACACAAGCCTGATAGTTGCATGGAACTTGCTTTGTGCAGCAATGGGTGAAACTAACACCGTTCACATTGCAATAGCGTGCCCAAGCTAAACCAAGAATGCATGTAACTATACCACGTATATGTGAAATGCCAACCTGGGTCCACCCCAGTGATGCATTTAAGGCCCACCTCGTGCCATGGAGCACGCAAAGTTGGGTGCCCGAGGGCTCGTCATGAGCATGCCTACCAGTGGCCAAGCTCAAGAGGGTCGCCCCTGTGCATCGCCGAATACCTCCTACCCCTTAAAGAGTGCTTAGGAAAAAATCAACTATGGCATGAGGAAACATTGATTTGTTGAGGAGGAATAATGGGCCTTTTTTGGATCAATTCTTGGAGTCTTGCCCTGATTTTTTGTATATATGCTAAGAAAAATCCAATCTTGACACGAACTCTTAGTATAAAAATCCTATTTTTAAAAAAAAATTTACCTGACCACTTTTTAAAAACTCACATCAAATTATCTATTTAGATACTTTATTTCTTTAAAATACTAATTTTCTTTATTTTTTAAATTATTTCTCTCTCTTCACCCACAACAATCATCATTCACTCTTTTTCTTTTTCTAAGGATAAGCAAAGAAACAATAAAAAATTATTTTTGCATAAATACAATAGCTTGTAAATTTACACAAGCACGGTAGTTAAAATCTGATTTGCCCCATAGATACATAAGCTGATGTAGGTGTCTTTTGGGGTTCATTAGGAAAATTTTGGGTCTTATGCTAACACAACGCAAACACTCGCGGGTCTTATTTTCACAAATTTTTTTTTTAATGCTTTGTCTTCCTTCTTTGTGAGTACTTCTACTGGCATATCAAAATTTCACAAGCAACTTGAGTTATCGGCTCATCATATTTCGAAATAAAATAAGATTATATCAAATCTCATTACAACTCAAAACAAGATTGTTGTGAAAATGTTACTAGATTCTATTGTGTCTCTATACTATCTATTTCTTTATTCATTTTTCACATATTTGGATTGCGTAAAAATAAGGGGATCTCCAAAGGCAACTTAATGGCATCTTGTCTTGTTCATGCACCCCTATAATGGTACATGAATGATTGATGATTGACAACCTTTAACATAATCTGCAAACACAACACGACTAGCCAATGTTTAATATATAAGTTCTTGACACACGGGAGATGGCTCATGTTATTGAACCATCAAGACAAAGATCACCCCTGTTAAATCTCTTGCATGAATTGCAAGATGAGCCCTGATTAGAAACATACAAGACAATGCAAGGAGGACACGTAAAATCACAAAACAAACAAAAAACTGCATGTTAGATTTGAATGATCAAGTAAAAGTGAAAGTAAAAGCAGTTGTTACCCAACTCATATTTTTCTTTCTCCATGACCTTTTCTCCAACTCCAGTTTTAGTTTACCATGTTCAAACTAGTTAGCAAAATTGTACTCAAACCTCCTCACATCAATAAGCTTCTTAGCATCAGCATTGGTTGTGCCAAAAATTTTAGTTTTCAAACACCACAAAAAACTACTTTATCTATTTTACCACCTCACTTTACAATACACCTAACAACAGTGATTTTATTTTAGCATTCAACAAATTAAAATAATATATCCACTACAATAACAACAACCACAACCATAACAACCACAACCACAACTACCACCACAACCACATAAAATATATTATGTTGTTTTATCATTTGAGTTACTGTGCACTGTAGCTCAAGAGCTAAAGCTTTTAGCTAAGGCTCCATGAATGCAGCCCCATTTCTATAGTTTGTGGTGCTAAAAATAGCATTTTAGCAATTTAACACCACCGATACTAATGCTCTTATATTACTCTTAACACCGATGGTAGTGTATAGCCAATGCTGGTAAGGCAGGGGAGGTGAGGGCATCCTTCGAAATTGGCATGGTCAATGGATTATGGACTTGATTTGGCCTCTGAATATTATCTGTGTTGGTTTGTGATTGCAGGAATATTATGGAGCAAGACTAGACCATCCTTAGTACTTGTGTAAAGGGGACAAGAGCGACTGAGTATACCGTGAAGCCAATGGATGCATGCACTGGCATAATTATATTTAGGTGACAAGAGCAACCGAGCCACCAGGAAGAATATGACCCATGGGCCCATCTTTTGTATATCGGTGTTATGCATGGGACCTAAGGCAAATGAGGACTTGCAGAGACTGCCCCATGAAACGATGCCTTTCGTTTTTATACTCCCTACATAAATAAATAAAACTTCCCTTTTCTACCAAAAACATAAAAACTACATTCTTTACTTATTACATTATATGTAATATGTCCCCCACTTCTCTATGGTTGACCCCATCAAGATTAAGGTAGCAAAAATATTTAGTGGATTCCTTGATGGCTCCTATCCTTAAATTCCCATGACGACAATCAATTCAAATTTTCATCTTTACACCGATGTTCCTTAACTCCATTTACTTCTTCAGTATTTTGTCTTACGAACCAAAACAAAACAAAATACATGAAAATTCTACAGGAAAGAACTACGAAAGCCCATAGTATTTGTATTAAAAAAATAAACTAAAATTAAGAGTATCACCAATTTCAGATTACAAAAGAAAGCTTCTCTTAAACACTGGAACAACCATCAAATTTCATATTCGAAGCTTCTTTCCAGGTTGTAGGTCATCTTCATAGTGGTTACCACCCTCACCAGAACTCATCTCCTTCTCCATCTTCTTTCTGGTAAGTATCTTGTTAATCTAGTGCAGCTCATTATTGAGCTTTTGGTCCCTGTTTTGTTTCCGTGTCTTTCGACCATCTTGCATCTTCACACCAAACTGAAATGCAGCTTTCGGCATTGCTTCTTTCTGCTCATTGTAAGTTGCCCATTCCTCCTCTGTCTTAAAGTCCCACCGATGAAGACAACCCTTTGCCTGTTCAAAAACGTTTCAATAATGTAATAAGCATCAATTATTATGAATACCAGACCAATCACTTTACAGTAACCATTTATAAATATAAAAAAGAGTACATCTGAACAAGAATATGGCATTGCTATTGCTTCGTTGCTAGGGTCTTGGTCCTGGGTTTGGGCCGACATCTATACCGGGCCGGGATGCCTAGTAAATGGAAAATGGTCACATATGAGCCCAATCAGCACAAAACTGATTCTTTAAATATTTAAATGTATGAAAAGTAATTGGAGATCTCAGATTCTCTCTCTCACTCACAATAGTCAAAACCCATAAACCCCTAAATTGATTTCTGCCGTTTATTATTATTATTTTTTTAAATAGTGTTATAAAAACTCGCCACCGACTTCTGTGTTATAAAAAAAAAAAATAGATTTGAAAGTCTCTACTTCAGCTGCTTATCTCCCTCTCTGTCTCCTTCAGTCGCGCTAGAACTCTGTTATCTCTAATCTCATCCCTCTGCTATCTCCCCGAAATCCCCAGAACGAAACCGAAATCCCGAGCCCTCTATTCACTCTCCCTCACTCAAGGTAATGTATTTGGCGATATTGTTTTTGTGTGTTCTGCAATATATGTTTGTTGTTTGATGACACGTTTTCCAAATATACTAATACATTTGGCGATATTGTTTTTATGGATTTGGTTAAGTTTTAAATTGTTTATTCTCTGATGGGTATTGAAAATTAGGGATGGTTAGTTTAGCCTATAGTTTCTTTGTAGGCATTGATCTGTGAGCCTTTAAATTCTGGATATAAATTCGAAATTCATAAGGAATTTTTAAATTCTGATTCTTTTAGATTGTGTATTTGAAATTTTAGTGGAAATTGAGCTATGAGTTTGAATTTTTTAGGATTCATATGTTAGATATTGGGATTGGCATTGATGGTGAGATCGGTTTATATACTAGAAAGGAGATTAATTGAACCACAATGGTCTTTGAATATAACCTTGAATAATAAGTCTTGGCATGGTTTCTACTAATTGTATAAAACTATATTTTACCCATTCAATTGTTTATTTATATATATATATATATATATATATATTATTTATTAATAACAGCTTCAATACTTTTTTGTCTCAGCTCAAAAAAAGCGGCTTTGTCTACTTCATCCTCCTTCTAATCGATGGAAAAGACGTTTGTCTTTGTGGCAAAGGAGAAGACAATTTTGGTTGTGATGATGACATTATCTCTCTTAAACTTGAATACAATTTCAGTTCTTGTTGCTACAGTGTTTCTCTACTGATTTTCCATCCCCATCCCTGGAGGGTCTCTCACATTAAATATATCTCCCTTCAGGTGATCTTGGTGCTCCATTTGTTGATCGTTCAGGCCACCACTTGAGTGTTTGTCCCATCAGACACCTTTGCAAATCCCTTGTGAGTTGCAGTAGCCAAGACAGCACTGTTCAGGAATCTTCTCCACATAAATACAGTCAGAAGGTTTGGTGGGACACATTAAATGTAGGGGCAACCACCATCCCTTTAGTCATGTCAAACCTAATCCTATATCTGAAGCTCTTTCTCAACAGTGAGACCTCCCCTATCAACGTGCCACTGACGTGGCCTTACCGTCCGAGGGGGTGATCTCCTCAGAATGGCATGGCCTCCTCGGCCCTAGTTATGACACGTGGCAACACCACTTTATCAAATTTTTGTACCCCACAATAATTTTATATATATATATATATATATATATTTAATTACACATTTGGTCCTCAATAGTTAACTTATATTTTGAAATGGTCCTAACAGTTTAAATATTTAAGTCTGGTTCTTAACTTTTGAAGAACTATGCACGATTCAATGAATAGTCATCCTGATCCTGCCTTTGTGTCTCATAAAGGTATTTATATGTTAAAACCAAAAAAACAAAACTATAGTAATCCTTCAAATTTTTAATTAAATGAAGAATGGGTTTGAGAGGATGGGGATATGACTTGGATAAAAAGACATCCAAAAGGTAAGGAAAAAGGAAAGGGGCTTCAGTTGACATAGAGATCATGTAAAATACTACTTTAGCCGGAGTTCTTGTGATGTGACTAAAGTAGTATTTTGTTTTCTCTATTCCTCTCTATTTACAACAAAATGTTGCCGATAGAAAAAGAAAAAAGAAAAAAATAAATAAAGATAAAGATAAGAGCATTTGCATTATGCAAAAACTTATATCTATTTTAATATAAAAATCTACTTTTTATTTTCTTTTATATATTTATTTTTAAAAACATTCTACATTAGACTATTTATTTTATACTACATTTCATTAAAATATCAATTTTTTTTTTTTTTTTTTTTATCTTTCTTCACATACAATAACTATCATCCACTTTCTTCCTTCATTCTTTGGAAACACAAAAAATAATAAAAAATTAAATGCAAAATGAATAGTATCAGTGTAAATTTATACTACAATTACTGTAACAAAATGTATTTTTACACAACTTTTTGCGTGGACTGTTGTGGATGATGAGTGAATTTTAGATTTGGTTGGATAAAATGTTGTACCTTTTTTATTATATAAGCATTGACATGAGTGGTCTAAGGTAATTAATGAAAACTTAAAATGAAAGATCTTAGGGGTAAATTTTGCAGGGAAATTCTAGTTTTACTTAGGGGTAAATTTTGCAGGGAAATTCTGGTTTTATCTATCTTTACAAGATAACAAACCTCTCTCAGTTTTCCTCCAATCCTAGACAGTGAAAGAGAGCATTTGTGGGCCTCATCCCCCATTTGAAACACTCTTCACGCGATGCTCGCAACTTCTTCCATCCTTCCCTCCAAGTTTTCAACCCTCCAAACTCGTCCCATTGTTGGATTAAGAAAATATAGTGTGGAACGGGTCTCATTATTACATTACATTTCTTTCTCTCCTCTCAATGCAAACATGTTAGTTCGATGGATATAATATGTGCGTGTGTATATATATATATATATATATATATAGACCCTCTCATATGATATCGAGTAGACTAGTAGGCCAGGAGTACTACTACGTTACGTATATACAATGAAATCTATTTGAAATATCGCTTGTGTGAGATACGTGGGATACAACGACGTTGTATATATAAAACTTGGATACAGTCCACTCGTTTCTTCTCTTTCCTCTTTTCCTACCTCTTTCCTAGCTAAAGTAGTAGCGATGACCATGACTGTTGCGCGAATTAAAAAAGTTCGGACCCGACTATTTATATACCCCTAACTTGAAATTTGTATAGAACAAGTTAAACAAGAAGAGGAGGTGGTGGTGAAGAGAAGAGAGGATCGATGATGAGGAAGCAGAACCCAGGTGAATCGGTGGTGTACACCAATACCAAGATAGAGCTAGAGAAAGTGGTGAAGCTGAGCTCATCAGGTGAAGAACTTACTGCCCAACTCCAATTCAGGCACAACAAACTAGAACATGCAAGTGTCATTCCAGCAAAGAGGAGAACTGTGAAGCGAATGATGTTTGATGACTTTAACCAATTCATTGCCCATGTTCTCTCTCCTCGTAATAAGCCCAATTCTAGTTCCTTCAAGAAGATTTGAGACTAAGTGACTGTTTGGATTTGGCTTCTTACGTCCACGTTTAGCTTTCAACACATTTTAGCCTTTTTTTTTTTTTTTGGTTGCCTCACTTGTTGACTTTTTGTCCGTGAACAGTGCATCCGTGCACTGTTCACGGACCCACAAATTTCACCTTTTAACCACTTTTTCGTTAAAAATGGGTCCCACGGTACTATTTACACATTTAAAAATTATTTTGCTACAGTGTTTTCAGTTTTCAGTTTTCAGTTTCAGCAAAATAAGTTCTATCCAAACAGACCCTAAGACTATATACCCACACAACCCATAGCAGCTTGGAATATTGTCCATGTTTTCTCTTGGGCAATTTTTGTTTTCGAGGTCCCCCATATATATGTAAAGGTATAAATAAAGTTTGTGGTTGGATATGATTAGTAGTTACTACTCAATCGGTATTCTTCTGTGTCTTTCTAATAATATAGTATACAAGATTTATGGCATTTACATGAATTGAATGATCTATGGGGCACGCTGCTCACCTTTCAATTTTGAATTTTGCCTTGATTCGTTGAAGTTCTTAACGGGGTCATTTGTAAGTTCACGTTTACAGAGCTTTCTATGGATGCGAGTTATTGCTGTTGGTGAATGAGGTCCACGACACAATAGGTGAGGGACCTGGGTTTTGTACAACGGTTGAGTATACCATTTTTACACACAGAGAGAGAGAGAGAGAGAGAGAGAGAGAGCCGTAGTGACCAGCAGCCATGGCCTTTTGAGAGTTTTTGAAGGGTTAGTGGGTAGAACTTCTATACATCTGTCTAGCTGGCAGTCTAGGCAGGCATGTTTTTCATCTGTCAATAATTACGAAATTACATTTTCTTTTGGGTACGTGATATTCTTATAGTGTTGGAGAGGCTCTATTTGAATTTGGAATGATTCAAACTTATTAGTTATTACTTTGAATTAGCATACTATTTAGTACTTGATTCTGATTCTGGAGTTGTATGGTTTAATTTCCAAAATTATTAACAATACTACCATTATCATTTTAACTAGAACCAATGTTAAGGCATAGTAAGTTAGTAATGATGCAGCGAAGGTGGATGCAGCTATGCTTGTAATTGCAATGGTGAAAGTTAGTAATGGTTGATGCATTAGAGGTTTCCGTGATTGGCTAGTTGCAGAAGTAGTTTGCGTATGCTAAAAAAGTTCATCAAAACTAAAATCAAAGTTAACAACACCTTTTATTTCTTTGACAGGAAAAAACTAACACTTAAATTCTCTTCAAAAGACTCAAAACGTATACATCACATGCGGCTGTGGTCGTTAAAGAGAATTTTTCAAAAGTAATTATTGAAGGCGATGCCAAAAAAGTTATATGTTAGATTAGGTGGGAGATAAATAAAGCAAATAGTTGATGATAACATGTATTAGTCGACCCTCACAATACTATCAGTTTTTTTTTTTTTTTTTTTTTTGGCTTGAGTATAGGGATAAGAATAAGGTATCAGCTTTGTAATTAACTTGACCTTGTAATCAAGTGAGGTATTAAGATGATTGAAAATATGGTGAATTTGGCTTGGTTGGGATTGTGTAATCTACCGGTCTAAAGTCAACCTTAACAGGCCCTCTCTTGTCCTTGGCCCCAGTGTCGATAGGTGAATACTTATAACCAAAATAATAATAAATTTTTTTTTTTAACAAAAGAATAAGAAAAAGAATAAGGTTTCTCACCTTTTAGTTAGGTGAGCTTTTGATTGTAATTTTGTGATGTTGATGGTTCAGTTTGGCCTCTGCTTTTTCCTCTGAAGGTGGTGAAGAAGTCCATCCCTACAAATAAATCCTGTTTTACTTGTATGCTTTCTCTATTTACGATTAATGGAATTTTTCTTCAGAAACATTAAAATATATATATATATATATATATATATATGTAATCTATATGATATACCCTCAAAAAGGGCTATAAGGTATACATATATTTTTTAAATTACACATTTGGTCCTCAATCGTTACCTTATATTTTGAAATGGTCTTCACTTTTTAAATGTGGTTAAAAAGAGTCACTCTCATTCATAGTTGTCAGTATCGTACAATATGTATCATATCATATATAAAAAGTTACATATTGTAAGGACATATCGGAAGTGTTCGTGAATTGTATGATATAGTGCACGTATTGTATGAATCGTATCATATCGTAAGATACATATACATATACTTTAAATAGATTTTTTTTAATTAAAATTTGTACTTTTATTTGAATCTAAAAAGTTGTTAGAATTGTTTTTGACACAAAATTATTAAGTTAATTTGACCTAATAAAATAACACGTCATTTTTTTTTCTCTTTTCTCTACAAAATTTGGAGTACACACTTACACTTCACTTTTGTATTTAAACATTTCTTTTCTATACTATGAATAAGGTATTATTTTACAATATAATTATTTTTAATTTTTTCCATTATTGTTATAAGTCTAAAAAACTAGAATGCCAAGAAGAAATTTAAAAAAAAAAATATTAAAAGAACAAGAAGAGAGAGTAAATGTTGATGATGATAAAGAAAATTTCAATGAAGAAATAAGTTTGCAAAATGATGAACATGATAATAACATTGATGAATATGATGACAATAAATTATTATTTTAGGTCACTTGTAATGTATTATCACTTTTAAGTTTAATCAATTTGAATGTGTATGTTATAAACACATGCTAGTTTGATTTATTTAGTTAGCTTGTTAAATATTATTATATAAGTAATGAATAAATTAGTAATTAGTTGAATATATTTAAAATCTATAATTTTTTATAAATTTTATAAGTGTTTATGTATCTTACAATACACGATACACGATACAGAAAAATAAAAAATCGATTCACGATACGATTTACATTTTGACAACTATGCTTCCTTTTAGTGGTCGATGGAAAAGTATGACATGACAAATAAAAACACTGAATCAAGCATAGATATTGAGGTGCCCATGATGGTAGGAATGTCTTTAAAAAAAAAAAACACTCAATGCTAATATAAAAAAGGTCTCTAACGTGTTATTTTAAAATATTGATAGTACATCTTTTCTTTTCTTTTTTTCCTATTTATTTATTTATTTATTTTTTCTTATCACTCAGGCTTCATGTTAGCATCATCAATGGCGGAGCAAGAAGATCTTTTGGGGGGAGGGTGTATTGATAGATGTGTGTTGATTATGAACTAAATATGTAATTACTCTAACTCTAAATGACACATAACTACAAGCTTAAAAAAATTAACACTATCATTTAAATGTAGAATAGTTTGAAGACTTCTTTTACATTTTATATATTGATTGGAATTTTTTTTAGATGGAAAAGAATATTATAATATATATATACACACTTGACATATATTTTTGAAGGATTATAACTTACACTAAAGTTTAAACATTAAAAAAAAAAAATTAAGGGGTAAAGCAGGGCTGGCCCAACATAATTTGGGACCTAAGGTGAAAATTTTATATGGAGCCTTTTATATGTAAGCATTAATTATATAAAATTATATTACTAATTAAATTAAAACTAATTTGATGTAAATACATAAATTGATGAATAATACTAACTAAAATAAGATTAATTTCCTATAAAGGATTGAATATCATAGTTGAACTATAAATTTATACAAAAAGAACTAAAAAAATATTATGAAAAAAAAAAATTAACTTGGATATATGACTATGCATAGTTAAGTAAAGTTGTAATCTAACTTTTAATTTTATATCTTCTTTTTAAATGGAAAAGGTAGACAAATATTATTTGGTGCGTGGCTTTTTAGAAGATTAGTTTACAAAAATTAAAGTCTTAAACTATTGGGAGAGATTAATTGGGAGAGATTAGTCATCATTGATGATCTGTCATATTTGCAGTATTTTTTTTTTTTTTTTGGAAACATTTTAGGGTTTCAATTGGGCTAAAGATAGCATTTTTTTTTTTTTTTTTTTTGTTGTTGTTGTTGTGGGGCCTTAGGCTAGCCCTGGAGGCAAGTAGTATTTTTTTGATAGGCTATACTTGTAAATATATTATATTAGCTCAACTGGTAAAATTTCTAATGGTTGTATAAGAGATTTGGGGTTCAATCCCCGCCTACACCAAAAACTGATCGGTGTCTTGGTCTTATGATAATGAGCTATCATTAGAAGCAGACGTCATAGATTGAAACTCTCTCAAAAAAAAAAAAAAAGGAATTTTAAAAAGTCTGGCGAGCCATGCTCCCCCCTCCCCGACCCGATCTACATGTGGCTTCGCTACTGCACATCATTGCTTGATTTCTAGTATTTTTATTTGGCACACCATATTTTTCCATCTACCAATTGACAGCAGGGACCATTTTTTACCCACATTTAAAAGGTAAATGATTAAACTGAAATATTTGAATGGTTGAATTGGAGCAAAGCTGCAAAGGTTGGGGATGAATCTTGAAACATTTAGTTGAATATTTTTTTCGAAAGTAAAATTTGATTTTGAAGAACCATGCACGATTGACAATTCAATGAAGCCATCATGTTCCTGCCTATGTGTTTTATATAAAGATATTTATATGTTTTTTTAGAACTATGCACGATTGACAATTCAATAAATTCATCATTTTGCTGTCTTTGTGTTTTATATTGAGGAATTTATATGTTTTTTTATTTAAAACTATAGTAATCCTTTTTCTTTTTTCTTTTTCTTTTTATTTTATTTTATATAAGATAGAAATTTTAATATAGTCTAATCTAAATCTATTTACATGTGAAGTTATTTTCTGGAGACTTGAAACCCAGTTTTTGTCTTGTACAATCTATAAACACTTGTACTTATGGAGTAACCATTACGCTAAGGGTGCGTGATAGTTCAATTTATTTAATTAAAAGAAGAATGAGTTTGAGAGGATGGGGATATGACTCAGATTAAAAAAAAAAAAAAATCCAAAAGGGAAGGAAAAAGGAAGGGGGCTTCAGTTGACATAAACATCATGTAAAATACTCGGTTCTATATTTCTATTCTAGAATTCCAATTTATAGGGGTTGTTCTTGTGATGCGATTGGACAAAGGAAAGGATTACATTTTGCTTCTAAATTAAGTCCTCTCTATTATGCTATTTGCAACAAAATGTTACAGATGGAAAAAAAAGATATTGAAACTTAAAAATGAAAGATATTAGGGTTAAAAACTAAAATTTGTAAATCTAGTTTATATCTATCAAGTACAGAATCAACCGCCCTCTCAGTTTTACTGCAATCGGAAAGCATTTGTGGTCCTCACTCATCTCATTTTGAAACACTCTTCAGTCTTCACGCCACGCCCCGCAACTTCTTCCATCCTTCCCTCCAAGTCTCCAAACCTCCAAACTCGTCACACTGTTGGTTTAAGAAAATATAGTGTGAACTGGTCTAACTTCACTACATTGCTTGTTGGACAAACTTTGCCTACATTCTAATTTATAGGTAACAATTACAAATTTTCACTAAAAAAATTAATATGTCTAATATTTTGAAAATCTAACCGTTACACTGCATGTTATTTATGTTCTTAACATACATATCAAATTTTGTTCAAATAAAATATTATTTACTATTTGATTCATATATTTATTTTTTATGCATAATTTAAAATTACAAAAACTTAAAATTTAAACATATATTTGATTAATGACATAACTATTGATTTTTGACATTTTTAAAATTTTGTAAACATGAATGATAGAATAAGAAAATGCAATCTAACAATGAATTTAAATTCACATCCAGTAAAAAAAAAGTAATGCTATAGGCACAAACTATTATACAACATTTTTACAAATTGCTGATGTGGCAAATTCTTACTGGTTCTAATATAGGCCCATTACTAACATTACTTTTTTACTTGCAATAACTATTTGAAAAATACTAAAGCCACATCAGCAATTTGTAAAAATATTGTAAAATAGCTTGTGTCTGTAGCATTATTCGTAAAAAAAAATATAGGAGTGAAGTTTGTAAACTATTGCCAAACTTTGTTCTTGCTTATTTACAATGAAATCAATTGAAATATCAGTGAATTTTAATTAGTTCAACTGGTACATGTACACATAAGCTAACTGGTACATGTACACGTAGGTCAGTATATGCACCGACTATATGCTTGCTGCTTCTCTCTCTTTCCTCTTTTCCTCGCTCTTTCCTAATTTCTACTAAGCTGCTATGTGACTGTTACGCGAATTAAAAGAAAGAGTGGACCCGGCTCTTTATATACCCCCAAATTGAAAGGGTTCTCTTTGTATTTGTATAGAGCAAATTAAACAAGAAGAGCATGGTGGTGAAGAGAAGAGAGGTGAGGATGATGAGGAAGCAGAAGCCAGGTGAACCGGTTGCGTACACCATCACCATGATCAAGACCAAGACCAAGATAGAGCTAGAGAAAGTGGTGAAGCTGAGCTCAAGCGAAGAACTTTCCTCACTCCAATTCTGCAGGTTCAACGAACTAAAACATGCAAGTTTCATTCCAGCAAAGAGGAGGACTGTGAAGCGAATGATGTTTGATGACTTTGTAAAATTCATTGCCCATGTTCTCTCTCCTCGCAATAAGCCTAGCTCCTTCAAGATACACCCACACAACCCATAGCAGCTAGGATAGGATTGTCCATGGATTCTCTTTTTTGTACCTGGGCAAGTTGTGTTTTTGAGGCCCCAGTCCTCACATATAAATAAAGCTTTTGTGGTTGGATATGATTAGTACGTAGTTAGTCCTCGGTACTCTTTTATGTATTTCTAATAATATACTATACGAGATTTGTGCCATTTATTTGCCCTTTAAATGAATTGAATGATCTTTGGGGCTACACTGCTTACCTTTCGATTTTGAAATTTGCCTTGATTAGTTAAGTACTTAAAGTGAGTGGCTCATTTGTAAGTTCACGTTTTCAAAGCTGTCTATGTATGCGAGTTGTTGTTGATAAATGAGTGTGCACGACACAATAGGTGAGGGACCTGGATTTTGGTAAAACGGTTAAGTATACCATTAAGAGAGAGAGAGAGAGAGAGAGAGAGAGAGAGAGCCGTAGAGATCAGCAGCCATGGCCTTTGAGAGTCTTTTTAGGGCTAGTGGGTAGAACTTCTATACATCTGTCTTGCAGTCTAGACAGGCATGTTTGTTTTTATTTATTTATTTATTTTTATATAAGATAAAAATTTTACTATAACCTAATCTAAGTATATATATATATATATATATATATATGTGAAATTCCCTTCTAAAGACTTCAACCACAGTATTTACCTTCCACACCTCACAAACATTTATAGCAGTCTAGGTATACATGTTTTTCAATTGTCAATAATTAGGAAATTACATTTTCTTGTGGGTGATCTTCTTATGGTGTTGGCCAGGTTCTGTTTGAATTTGGAATGATTCAAATTTCAAAGTTATCTATATATACTATAAAACCAATATCTTTGATTTTTTGTTGACCTCATGCAAGCTTGCCACATAAGCTTTGGAGGCCTAACAATTTAGTTTATATATATTTATTTAATTTTTAATAAATTCTAAAATCCATATTACAAACGTGAAACCCAAAACCTTAAAAACCTAAACCTACAAACATTAAACAAAGGTATGACTTATGAGGACGGAGGCAAAGTCTACTCTCACAAGCCTCCTGTTCATGTCTAATCAAATCCATAGCTGCAGCAAGACTCATATACTTCATGTCCTCCCTAGGGTATCCAAAAAAAGTTTGTTCAAAGATAGATGCACTCCTTAGTCAATTTTGGTGTGGAAAAGAGACAGCAACAGGACAATATATTACATATCTAAAGGCATGGGATACCATTTGCTAAACAAGAGAAGTACTGGTGCACTTGGCAAAGATGTAAACATAGTCTTGCTTACTAAAAAATAAACCAGAAAACGTTCGCTACATCTTCTCTCCCGCTATTACCTAGCCACTCATGTCTGAACCACACTAACAACGAGTTTTGCAATATTTAAACTTGTTTAACAAATTTCAATGGCTATGAAATGGATTATTCTTTGAAGGTAACCTATTTTTCTCTTATATTTCTCTTTTGTGTAGTCATATATATTTAGTTTTGTTTCAATAATCTAACATCTGAAGTTTTAAGTTATTTTTTTGCGATATTAATTTGAAACTTTCTGAAAAATTTCAACGACTATAGATATGAATTATTTTTTGAGAGTAACAATTTTTCTTTTATATTTTTCTATTGTGAAGTCATATATATATATATATATATATATATATTGTTTTGTTTCAATCATTTCTAGGTAGATTCTTTAATATTTTTTGACCTTTCAAAAATTTTAACATCTAAATTTTTGAGTTAGTTTTTTAAATATCTAAAATTGTTTGGAAAATTTTTTGCAAGCTATTTCACCTTCAATAGCTTGCAACATCTGAAATTATTATTTTGTTTTAATAATTTATAGGCAATGAATCTTCTAATTATTAAATATTTTTGGACTTTTTGAAAATTTTAACATCCTAATAGAATTTAATAGTGTAAAAATGGTTGAGATTAATTTCAATTATTGGATCAAAATTCTTTTCACTTTTTAACTTTTAAATTTTCTTACACCTTTCAAACTCTTACATCATACAATTATTGCATGGAATCCAAATCCATTCCAAATAGATTGGAGCTAAGACCATGCTACAAAGGGCTGGGATAAATGGATCATTTTAGCCACTTACCTTTTCATCATGGTTAGTTCCTCTCCACACACACACACACACACACACAAACCTTTTAATAGTTAATTAGTAGAGGCATGTTTGGCAAGGAGAAAAAGAGAAAAAAAAAAAAAAAAAAGGATAGTGAAGCAGGTTAGCCCAGTTCAGTGTGTGCAAGTTGTAATTGATCCATCAATCAACCCCAAGTGCATGTGTGTTTGTGCGCTGAAAGAGAAGAAGAAAACAATATTTTCATCACTTTCCTGGAAAATAAAGAGCCTTTACCCCCCATTGATATAATCTGACTGCACCATCTATAAAAGGGTCAAATGCTTTGACGGTCACAAAATGGCCCAAAGTGAGAAACCACCCAAGGCGGTAACCCTTGTTTATATATCCCCCAAATGGACCAGACCAGCAGAAGCAGTCAATTCTAAATTATTGTATAATCCACTAGATTGAACAAAATTAAATTCAAACCCGTTAACCTGTTTGAACCAGAAGGATAAAGACGGAAATGAGTAAGAGGTTTTTGAATGTGTAGGGGTCAATTCACAACTAGCACACAAAAAAGGAGGGTTGGGTCGGGTTGACTTGTTACTTTAAATTAGCACTATTTACTTGATTCTGATTCTGGAGTTGTATACTTTAGTTTCCAAAATTATTAACAAATACTACCGTTAATTATCATTTTAACTAGAACCAATGTTAAGGCATAGCAAGTTAGTAATGATGCAGCGAAGGTGGATGCAGCTATGCCTGTAATTGTAATGGTGAAAGTTAGTAATGGTTGATGTATTAGAGGTTTCTGCGATTGGCTGTTTGAGGAAGTAGTATGCGTATGCTAAAAATGTTAATCAATACTAAAATAAAAATTGACCCCACTTTTTATTTCTTTGAGAATAAAAAATTAACAACACTTAAAATCTCTTCAAAACGTATGCATCACATGCAGCTGGGAGATAAATAAAGCAAATAGTTGATGATAATATGAATTAGTCAATTATATACTATCGGTTTTTATTTTTATTTTTTTGGAGTTAAGAATAGGGTATCGAGCTTAGTAACATGAGCTTGTAACTAAAGGTTTGTTTGAATACCGCTTATTACTGAAAATTAAAAACACCGTAGCAAAATAATTTTTAAATGTGTGAATAGTGTCATGGGACCCAGTTTTAATGAAAATTTTGTTGAAAAAAGTACTTATGGGTCCCTCGAACAGTGCATGGGACCCATTGATTTTGACACAAACGCAGTTGAAAGTGAGTTTCAACTATATCCAAACTCACGCTAAATGGGGCATTAAAATGGTTGAAAATATGGTGAATTTGGCTTGGTTGGGACGGTGTGATCTACGTATAAAGTCAACCTTAACATGTTTGTTGGAGCATTTTAATATTATATAATTAAAATTGATTTATATTATAATATAAATATTAAGATGTGGCAGTTAATATGGAAGATGAAGAGTTAGTAAAAATGTATAATCTCACATTAAAAATGGGAGAGACTATTTTATTTTTTTTAATTATGGTGATTAATGGACTAATATATATTGATTTAGATATTGTGTTAGATATATGCGCAAGGAGGAGGTGAAAGAAGGAGATGTCAAAAATGAAAATGAATCAGCCTCTTAGATCCTCCTACTTGACAACCCATTCAGAATAATTACCATATCCGTTGATGAATACATGGCCCAAATTAATACTCCATTTTTATTATGGAAAATGAAGAATCATTAACCCACTTAATGGACTAGCTGTTTGAGCCTTTTCATTCTTTAGAAATTCCTTATCTCATTCATTCATTGTGTAACTTCAGCCCATCAGATTAATATCCAACAATTAATCTTGTAACATCCACTACATTAGAATAATAGACATAATTAATCAGATTAATTTGGGTAGTAAATTCGTGAGGCCCGTTGAGCCTATAAATAGACTCATTCAAATCCAATACCTATTACAACATTAGCACACCAAAAAATCCAGCAAATGCAAGCATTCTTATACACTAAAAAATAGAGAGGTTCTAGTCAAAGAAGGGTACTCTTTCTGGTGCTTTGGGCCTTTTCATTTTTCAGAAACTCTATATCCCATCCATTAATTGTGTAATTCCAGCCCATCAGATTAAAATCCAGCAATTAATCTTGTAACATCCACTACATTAGAATAATGGACCTAATTAATCAAATTAATTTGGGTAGTAAATTTGTGAGGCCCATTAAGCCTATAAATAGACTCATTCAGACCCAATAACTATTACAACATTAGCACACCAAAAAATCTAGCAAATGCAAGCATTCTTATACACTAAAAAATAGAAAGGTTCTAGTCAAAGAAGGGTACTCTTTCTGGTGGAGCTTTGGGCTTGAATACTTTATGCAAAGGTTGTTTTAGCCATACGACACTTGTTGGGCTGTTGTATCTTAGGGGAGACAAGTTAGAAAAGGTCAGCACCGGTTACAAAGTTTAGCCAACTAAGGGCTTAAATCTCCTTAAAGAGAGAGAGTGTCGCGTCTCAATACAAATAGTATTGTATATTCTCTAATCTCATATTAATAATATTCAGAAGTATTATTCAGTTTCTCTTTGTATTATTTCCATTATTATTGTGTTTGCACCAATAATGTCTTCTCTCCTTATTCTTGGGTTGATAGGTGAATACTTATATCCAAAATAATAATTGATGATGCCAAGATCGTCAGTCGAGATGGTCGTCCAATAGGAGAGCTAACCAAGATCGCCTAAGAGCCCTGCAAGAACGAATGAAAAGAAAGAACACTAGTATGGTGCCTGCCATAGAGCCTTCGATGGTCAAGTTAGATAACTGAAAGAGAAAGGAGAGCTTCAATACTTAAATATCAGAGTTTCTATATCAGAATTCCATACCTCCTTAGATCCTGAGATGCTTGTATATATACCTGCTTCCTTTTCCTAGTCATTGGAGGTGTTTTAATGGTGGTTTGAATGTGGTATCTGTAACACCTCCTTGAGGTGTTAATGAGAGGATCTTCGTCTTTCTAAGAATAAGGAGACTTATTACAGTTGTGTGACGTATTGCTATTATTTATGAACTGATAGCACTTCCTTCGTCCAATGGATATAGATAATGACGAAGACTGATGGGATGGTTCCTTTGTCTACTAGCACCTCTTATGGATGAGGAGGCTGCCCGAGGGAGTTGTGTCGGGTCCATCAGCTGCCCCCTATTCCGAGGTCATTC
The DNA here is from genome assembly GCF_001633185.2 of Quercus lobata. Lineage (NCBI taxonomy): Eukaryota > Viridiplantae > Streptophyta > Magnoliopsida > Fagales > Fagaceae > Quercus > Quercus lobata. The sequence goes on along the minus strand of NC_044905.1, from coordinate 61,654,082 downwards.
CATTTGGAGACGGCCATGGGAATATGAGGAGCCCACCTTTTTCTTTTTCTTTTGGTGGTTATTGCGCTTGGGGTTTTGCCCCTCCGCAGTTATTACTTAGTGGCGACTTGGCCTGTGTCGTGGCCACGTGTCACGCCAAGATTAGCTAAGGGGTTCTTGGTTCCGGTGAAACCTTTTAGTTTTCCCACGTTTTTTGAGGCGCTTCCTTTTTATACCCCTTGGGCTTTCTTTCTACGCCTACTTTTTCGATATCTTAACTCCTTCTATGTTTGTTGCTTCGATTCCTTAGCTTCTTCTGTGCTTACTGCTCCGATTTCCCAGCTCCTTTTGCGCTCATCCCTTTGATTTCTCAGTTTCTCCTTCTTTTTCAGGTACGTCCCTTTGTTTTTCTGTTCTTTCTTTCATTTTAAAGTTTTATTTGCTCCATTTCTTTGTGCTTTTTTCCCTTTTAGAGCTTTGCTTTTCCTTTTCCTTAATGGTGGATTATTCTGATATTAGGCGCACTTTCCTTTCAGTTGCCTTCTTTTTTGCTCATTTGGGTGCGTTTATAGGCTCTTCTAGTGGACATTGCCCATAGGTTAAGGATTTTGCCCTAAGTGACAGTAGCCTAAGTCTAGTGTTAGGTGATCTATACCCATTGTTGTGTCAATCATTGGGTTGGTTTGAGTCAGTGCGAGGGGTTCTAAGGAGGGAAAATATGGGTTCTGAAGTTAGACCTAGTGATTTAGAGGACAGTCTATCTTCTAGCACTGGTACGGGTGGGGTTGAGACGGATACAACTGTTTTTGTACCTTCGTCTTCCCTTCCTTCCATCTTTGCTTCACCCCGTTCATTCCATGCCTTTAAGGAAGAATGCTCTTTAAAGGAGGATACCTTCATTAGATTCAGGGATAGGTTCCAGTTTCCCGAGGAGACTAGGGTCCGTCTTCCTAAAAAAGGCGAGAAGTCTTATGTTTTTGCCTGCGAGGAGGTTTGTTTCTATGAGGCTGCTTTCCTGTGTGGCCTTAGATTTTCTATCCATCCGTTTATAATGGAGCTCCTTCATTATCTGAATATAGCCCTAGGACAACTTATGCCGAATTCATGGAGAATCGTCATAAGTTGTATGGTAATCTAGACAATCATAGCTGACGGTGATATGATCACATTAAACAAGTTCGTCCATCTTTACCGTCCGAAAGAGTCCAAAGAATTTGGTTATTATGAGCTTGTGCCTTGAGATAGAAGGTCTCGGCTCATCGTTAATCTACCTTTGTCCTTCCGTTATTGGAAGTCTAGGTACTTCTTTGTGTCAGGTGATGGTTGGGAGACCCTTTCTGATGACTTTTGAAGGGATGTCCCTAGGTTGCTACGTTGGTGGGAGACCCCTCAACTTGGTATGTTTTCCTCGCATTTTTTTATTATTTTGATCGTCCCTTCCGACCTTGTGTGTGTGTGTGTGTGTGTGCGTGTGTTTTTTTTTTTTTTAGTCAGAAATCGTCTAGAATTGGAGGGTAGGTTTGAAGAGCGTGTTCGGGCAGCTATCCAATACGTGAGCACCATTGATGATTTTGATGATCTAGTTGACCCCTCGACCTTAGCTTGTCACTGTTTAGGACCAGAGCCTTCCCACTATGTCCTTCGTGCCATCAATCGAGAAGAAAAAAGTAAGTCACTTTAGGACGGAAGTAGATCATCTATCCTTCCTTTTCTTTTTTCTTTTTCCTTTCTTCTTTTTTTTTTTTTTTGACTTTCCTGTTGTTTCTCTTCTTTTTTTACAAAAATGACGACTAAGTTTAATGAATTTTATGCTCGGATTAAGGTAAAGAAAAGCGAACCCCTCTCTAGCATTGGTCAATGGAGGTTGAGGGTCGTTGAGAAAGAAAATGAGAAAGAGGTGACAGAAAAGGGTTCGTCCACCCTTGCCCTAGACAAGGGACGTGTTACTTCCCCGGCCCTTTCTGTCAAGGAGATAACTCCTCACACTAAGAAGCGCAAAACGGGCGACAAAGGCAAAAAGAAGGTGGGGGCCAATGTCTAGGCGGACGTTGAGATGGCCTTGGCCCAAGCTAATGAAATTGTGACGCCTGAGGAGCTGAAATAAATCTCAGGCATTCCTTCTTACGAGATGGTGAATTGCCATATTCATACTCTCGTCCAGGTAATTTTCCTTTGTTTCCCCTCTCTTTTTTTAATTTTTTTTTTAAAATTTTTATACAAGCACAAATTATATCAGTTGTTCATTGCATGACTTAGGATGCCAAGTGTTAGGGGAGGCGATGCACATCACTTCCCAGTACTTGGCAAGTGAAGAGAAGGTCGTGATGGTCATTTCCAAGGTGGAGGCACTGGAAGCTGAAGCCTCAAGTTTGAGAAAAGATTTAATAGTGGTAATGGACATTAATAACTCATCCAAGGAAAAAATAAAAGCTTTAACTAAGGAATTGAATGTCGAGAAGCAGTTAGTGAGGCAGAGGGACAAGTAATTGGTGACGGCTAACTAGAAAATGAAGAGCACCATGGCCAAGGCTGTCCATGCTTTTCAACTCATGGAGGAGTACAAAGCCATCTTGTTTAGCTGGTATTTTAAGGGATTTGAGCTGTTGAGAAGATACTTAGTAAAGCATGGCCTGAAGATAGATTTGGAGGACTTGGATTTTGAGGCAATTAACAAGGAGATTGAGGCAGATGAGGCAGTGCAGGTTGCTCAGCTACTGCATCTATTGGCAAGGATCCTCCAATGCCTGAAAAGGGTGGAAATGATGCTCCTGAAGCTTAATTCCCTTGTACTATTTTCCTGCCTCTTTTTTTTTTTTTTTTTTTTTGGGTGCCCTGCCTGTTTTGGGGCTTTTGAACAATTTACAACTCTAATATATAAATATGCTTATTTCCCTTGTGTTTATATTGCTTGTGAGTACTTTTTGTTTGCACCTTTTGTTTATGCTTTTCGTTGTCCAGTAAGGACTTAGAGAAATTTTTGCCCAATCATGAATCCTGCCAATTTAACTCAGTGGACGACCTTCCTTCGTCCTTGGGATCTATTTGCCTTAGTTTTTGGCAAGGAGACTTACATCTCGTTGTCTTGGCTTTTATCAGGACAATTTACATCCCCTTGGGGAATCTTACCATCTTTTATTAGGACAATGTACATTCATTTAAGGAATCTTATTGTCTTTGATTTGGATGATGTACATCCTTTTTAGGAATCTTATTGTCTCTTATTTGGACGATGTACATCCTTTTAAGGAATCTTATCATCTTTCATTTGGACAATGTACATCCTTTTTAGGAATCTTATCGTCTTTTATTTGGACGATGTACATCTTTTTAAGGAATTTTATTGTCTTTTCTAGTTAAATGATTTACATCCTTTGGAGGAATGTTATCATTTTGACTTGGTTGGAGTTTTTGCATCCAAATGGTGACTTTAGTTCGAATGTGAAAAAGATAGTCAAAATATGTTAATTACTAAATAATACGTTTATTTGATTTGCATAAAAAAGTATAAGACAATGCTGACTGCTTACAAACAGACTACAGTTCCTACTCATAATACCTCTTTAGATGCTCAACATTCCAAGGATGAGGTAACTTGTTCCCTTCTAGATCTTCTAGGTGATAGCTTCCTTGCCAAGAATAGTGGACGACTTTGTAGGGTCCTTCCCATGTTGGCCCTAAATTGCCTTGTGTTGGATCCTTCATTGCAGGTGTCACCTTTCGTAAGACGAGGTCTCCGATGTGGAACCTTTTGAGCTTTACTCTCTGGTTGTAGTACTCTGCACTGTTCCACTGATAATTGCCATTCTTTGAGAAGCTTGGTCTCTGACTTCGTCCAAACAATCTAGGTTCAACTTCAATTGGTCGTCATTGCAGTGTTCGTTAAAGAATTCTGTCTTGGGGCTAATGAGCCCTATTTCCACAGGGATGAATGCTTCTGTGCCATATGTCAGGTTGAAGGGTGTTTCTCCTGTAGGGGTTCTTGTTGTAGTTCCGTAAGCCCATAAAACGCTTGGTAACTCCTCAAGCCATGCTCCCTTTGCCCTTACTAATCGAGCCTTGATGATCTTCAGCAATGTTCGATTCATTACTTCAGTCTGTCCATTGCCCTAAGGATGCCCCAGGGATGAATATTTGTTCTTGATGTCAAGGCTTGAGCAAAATGATTTGAATCCTTGATTCTCGAACTGACGACCACTATCCGAGATGATCGTTTGTGGGATCCCAAACCTGCACACAATATTTTTCCATACAAAACTTCGTACTTTTGCTTCTGTGATCGTGGCTAGTGCTTCTGCCTCCACCTATTTTGTAAAGTAGTCAATAGCAACGAGTAAGAACTTTACTTGCTTCTTTTCTTATGGCAGAGGCCCTATGATGTCAATTTGCCATTGTGCAAATGGCTAGGGGGAAATGATGGCCGTCATCTTCACTCTTGGGACTCGCTGGACATTCCCATACTTTTGGCAGTTGTCACACTTCTTTACGAAATCTGCTGTGCCTTGCTGCATTGTGGGCTAGAAATAGCCTGCCTTTATGATCTTTCTTACGAGGGACTTTGCTCCCATGTGGTCATCGCAAATACCCCTATGAACCACTTCCAGAACATATTTGGCTTCTTCTTCTTCAACACATCTCAAGTAGGGCTATGAGAAGCCTCTTTTGTAAAGCTCGTCATTCAACACTGTGAATCGAGCAGCCCATTTCTTGATCTTCTTGGCTTCGTCAGAATTCGGTGGTAATCGTCCATCCTTAAGATAGGATGGGATTGGGCTCGTCCATCCTGCGAGGGTGTGCACCGGGAAGGTCTGAAATTCTTTGATACTGGGAGAGTTCTGTTCTTCCAATCTCCAATCAATCACCTTCGCCTAATCATCTGATGACGCATTCCTTGCTACTTCGTCAACTTTTGCATTTTGATCCTGTAGGATTTTAGCAAACTCTACCCGATCAAACTTCCTTACCAATTGGTTCGTCAACTTGAGGTATCTCTGCATCCTTGTCTCATTTGCTTCAAAATTTCCCTTGACTTGCCCTGTGACGAATTATGAATCACTTCTTAGTAAAGCGTTTTTAGCTCCAAGGGCCTAGGCTATTCTCAGCCCTATTAGTATAGCCTCATACTCTGCTTTGTTGTTGGTTACGGGGAATTTAAGTTGAACTTCATACTTCAAAATGTCCCCCTAGGAGAAGTGATGATGATGCCTGCTTCGCCTTTCTTCTGCGTGGATGACCCGTCCATATGGATTGTTTAGAGTTCTTCCTAGTTGTCTTCGTGTTCGAGGGAGGTGAATTCTACTATGAAATCCATCGACGTATGGGCTTTTATGGCCGTTCGAGGTCGATATTCTATATCGAACTGACTAAGCTTAATGGCCCACTATACCATTCGTCCAGCAGCCTCAGGTTTATTCATTACTTTCTTAATAGGATGGTCCGTCATTACTACGATTGGGTTAGCCTGAAAGTATGGACGAAGCTTTCTGGAAGCCACTATTAGGGCGAAGGTGATCTTCTCTATTCGTGGGTATCAGGCTTTAGCTCCTTGGAAGGCCTAACTGATGTAATACACTAGGCGTTGTATCTTATTTTCTTCCCTGATTAAGGCTGCACTCACTGCAATTGTGGACAGAGCTAAGTATAAGAACATGTCTTCTCCCTCTTTGGATGGGCTCAGGAGTAGGGGTTGCTCAAGTAATGTTTTAGCTCCTGAAATGCTGCTTCACACTTGTCTGTTTAGAGGAAAGCCTATTTTAAGGTCTTGAAGAAAGGAAGGCATTTGTCTGTTGCTTTGGAAACGAACTGTTGAGGGTTGCCACCTTTTCCGTGAGGGATTGCATTTCTTTAATCATCTTCGAGGAGGACAATTCGAGGATGGCTCTCACCTTTTCTGGATTTGCTTCTATTCCTTTTTGTGATACCATGAAGCCGATGAATTTTCTAGAGGAGACCCCAAAGGCGCATTTGGCCATGTTCAACTTCATGCTATATTGCCTGAGTGTGTTGAACGTCACCTTGAGATTGTCTAGATGATCCTCCTCTTCTTTACTCTTGACAAGCATGTCGTCCACATATACTTCTACATTCCTCTCAATATGCTTACTGAACATTTGGTTTACCAATCTCTAGTACATGGCTCCTGCATTCTTCAAACCGAAAGGCATGACCCTGTAGCAATGGAGCCCCTGGTTGGTGATGAAGGCAATCTTCTCTTGATCCTCCTCTGCCATCTATATTTGGTTGTATCCTAAGAAGACATCCATAAAGGTAAGAAGCTTATGCTTGGCCGTCAAGTCCACAAGCTGGTCAATCCTGGGCAGAGGGAAGCTGTCCTTCGGGCAAGCGCTATTCAAATCTATGAAGTCGACGCACATTCTCCATTTCCCGTTTGTCTTTTTGACTATGACAACGTTGGCCAACCACTTGGGATAGTAGACTTCCCTGATGAAGTTAGTAGCAAGCAATTTGTTCACCTCGTCCATGACTGCTTTGTTTTGTTCAGGAGTGAAAACTCTTCTTCTTTGCTAGACAGGTTTCTTCTCAGGATCCACATTTAGGTGGTGTTGAATGATGTCTGTTGGTATGCCAGACATATCTTCATGACTCCAGGCAAACACGTCCAGGTTATCCTTCAGAAATTTGATGATTTCTTTCTTTTTCTAGAGATTCAGACTCGTCCCTACTTAGGTCGTCTTTATAGGATCTCCCTCGACCAACTCAACCGTCTCTAGTTTCTCGGCAATTTCTGGCATCTTTTCTTCAATTATCCATGTATGATTTTCTTTTGATGCCAAGACTGCCTGGTAACATTCTCACGCCAGGACCTGGTCTCCTCTTATTTCCCCAATTACTTGTTCTGTTGGAAACTTTACCTTTAGGCAATACGTGAAAGTGACTGCTTTCCAACGATTAAGGGTAGGCCTTCCTATGATCACATTGTAGGATGAAGGTGAGTCTACTACTAAAAGTTATGTTTATTGGTTACCTGGAGGGTGTATGAGCCAGCCGTGACCGTCAACGTTACTATTCCCTGTGGGTACACTTTGTCTCCACCGAAACTGACGAGGGGGGATTCGAATGGACGAAGTCTCTTCGGGTCTACTTTTAACTACTAGAAGGCAGAGAGGTAAATGATATCTGCTAAGCTTCCCATTGTCTACCAAAACCCTTCTAGTATTGAATCCTTCGATCATGAGTATAATAACCAACAAGTCGTCATGAGGCTGTTTCACTCCTCTGGCATCTTCTTCCGAGAATAAAATATCTTGGTCCATCCGCCTTTACTTCAGAGGTGGCATCCTATGAACGATGTTCACCTGCCTCTGGTATGACTTCCTAAGGGACTTGAATGATCACCCTGTAGATGGTCCTCCTATGATAGTCTTTATCTCTCTTATGGCACTTGGTGGACGGAGGGATATGTGATCTTCGTCCCTCTTAAAGGATTCGCATTGACCCTTGTTATCATCCCTGGATCTGCTGGAATCTCTCTTCTTTACAAATTTCTGCAACTTACCTTTTTGTATTAGTCCTTCTATCTGCACTTTCAGGTCTCTATAGTCCTTTTTGTAACGTCTGTGATCCTTATGGAAACGGTAGTATTTTCTCTTGTCATGCATGTTGGCTAACAAGTGTAACGACCTAGGTCATTTGAAGTAGCATTCATCCTTAATCTGTGCCAAAATTTGGTCAATGAGCATAACTAAAGGAGTAAATTTTACCGTCTGAGGGTAAAATTTGGTTATCTTTCCATTTGTTCCCTTCAATATTTTGTCGATCTACCCATTTTCTTTTTCATCCTCTTTAGTCGTCCTCCTTCTCTTTCCTCTTCTCCTTGGACTTCTCTACCCCTTCTATTGCTACCAGGGTGTCCTCAGCATTCATGTATTTTTGTGCCTTCAAGAGCATTTTTGCCATCATCTTAGGAGGATTCCTCGCTAGAGAGACCACGAACTCCCTAGACTTCAATCCAGCTTTGAAGGTCGTTAGCTGTACTTTATCATCTGCTTCATCCACCTCCAATGTTTCTCAAGTGAAACGCGTTTCATACGACCTCAGGTTATCTTTTTCTCCTTGCCTAATGGTAAGCAAATGGTCTGCTGGCTTTTTTGGACGCTACCCACGGACAAAGTGACGGAGGAAAGAATTTCCCAATTGCTTGAAGTTGTCGATGGACGATGTTGGTAGCTTAATGAACCATTCCCTGGCTGCTCCTTTGAGAGTGGTGGGGAAAGAACGGCATAGGATCTCATCAGGGGGCTGCTGAAGGCCCAAAGTCATCTTGAAGGTGTTGAGGTGATCCAGGGGATCCTTCAACCCGTCAAATGGCTTGAGCTGCGGCAGATGAAACTTCGAAGGCACTGGGCAGTCTAGGACCGTTGAGGTGAAGGGCGAGTCTGTCATCCTGACCATTCTATCCAGACTCCGATTTGTTTTCTCCTTGATTGCGTTCCTCAACTCGTCCATCTCTCTTCTTATTTCCCTGAGAAGGCCCGAGCTCAGTCCTTCTAGAGTAACTGGTCATCGATGGTTATCCCTCCTTTGGCTGTCTTCATCATCGTCTCGGTTGGTCCTCAAGCGATTGTCTTCTTGTTACAGTCGTAGCCTGATCTCTTGGTTCTGTTTGGTAAGCTCCTCCATGCTAGCTGTGAGCGTCTAAATTTGCAAAGCTAATGCTGTAGGATCTTGGTTAGCGTTGGATTCCATCTGGACTTATGAGTTGAATGGAACTACGCTCTTAAACCTAGGTGTGAAGAAAGTCGTTCCCCACAGATGGCACCAAACTGATGATGCCAAGATCTTCAATCGAGATGGTTGTCTAGTAGGAGAGCTGACCAAGATTGCCTAAGAGCCGTTCGAGGTGTTTTAATGGTGGTTTGAATGTGGTATCTGTAACGCCTCCTTAAGGTGTTAATGAGAGGATATTCGTCTCTCTAACGATAAGGAGACTTATTACAGTTGTGTAACGTATTGTTATTATTTATGAACTGATGGCACTTCCTTCGTCCAATGGATATGGGTAAGGACAAAGATTGATGGGATGGTTCCTTCATCTATTGGCTCCTCTTATAGATGAGGAGGCTGCTCGAGGGAGTTATGCCGGGTCCATCAATAATAAAATATAATAGATAAATAAATAAAAAAAGAAGATAAAGAATAAGGTGTCTCACCTTTTAGTTAGGTGGTCCTTTTGATTACAAATTTACAATCTTGATAGTTCAGTTTGGCTTCAGCTTTTTCCTCTGAAGGTGGGGAAGAAGGTCATCCCTAAAAATCAATCCTATTTGACTTACAGCTTTCTCTATTTTAGGTTAATGGAAATTTTCTTCATAAACATTTTCTTCACAGCTTGCACCTTCTTCCGTCCTTCCTTGTCTCCTCATCGTCTGATTGTTAAATGGATAAGATGTTGTGTAACACCTCATCCCCTCTTCCAACATTTCCATTCCTTTTCTCCTCTTAATGTTGAAAAAAAAAATCATGCATATGCTAAGCTTATTTTTGTCAGTTTATTTTATTGGACAAAATTTAGATGCGGATTTTTAAATGTTATATGTTAGACCTCCTAATTAAATTCAACTATGTTGTTGTGTTGCATGTAATACCAAAAAATAATAAATAAATAATTTTCAAAAATAATTATATTTAATTATGTGATTTTTTAAATCTAATTATGTGATTCATTTATCAATACAATTGCATAATTAAATATAATTTAAACACCTAAAGACTTAAAAGAGTTGTATCTCTGTCATATATGGATCATATAGCCTTATGAGCTCCACACCACATATATGACAGAAAATATGCATACATCTAATGAAATTGGTTTATAATATGACACTTTTTTTTTTTAATGTTTTTCTTTTTGGTTTGGGATCTTCCATTGATGGTGGAAAAATTTTGTCTGGATTTGGAAAGATTGGAGATTTTATTCTAGAATGTGTTTTGTAAGAAGAAAAAAAAAAAGTCAACATTTTTTCTTATTTTGGTAGTTTCCACACCAAAAAAAAAAAAAAAAAAAAAAAAAAGCTTATCCCCCCCCCCCCCTCTTTTCTTATTCTACAATTGTAACAATAATTAAGCAAATCAGCTAAGCTCACATAATTGTTACTACTTTTTGGATTTTGAATCTGAATCATATTTAAGGGTGAAGGTTTTAGGTTTTAAAGTTTGAAAAAAATATTTATAGATGATAAAATTTAATTAATAAGTATTAATAAATAAAATTTCAATTTAGGAAAATTGTAAAAAAAAAAAACATAAATAATGTAAATAAAATTTATTCAAAGAAAATTTTACATAATTTAATTAGAATTACATCCTACTATACATGACATTTGAGATAAAATCCACTAAAAAATGCTAAAAACTCTTTTCTGTTTTTTTGGATAACTCAATAATTACAGTAGGAATGTGATTTTAATCTTGAATTTCTGTTGAAAACACACATACCAAAACAAAACAAAAAAATCAATTGAACCATCTCTTGGCCATGCCAACAATTCTACTAATAGGAAAAACCTAACAATTGAGCTATCAAAGAGATTCTTATCTATATCTATCTATCTATATCTATATATAATATAAAAGTAAAATGTTTGACTATTTATTGACCACCCCTTATTGCATCTTATGGCAATATAAATTTATACTACATATACATTTAAAAACATTGAACAGTCATGCCTTTTTTATTTTGCCTATCAAGTTTCAATTGTTTTTTTAGAAACTATTAAAGGCACATTTGGTAGACTGTAATAGACACTGTAATGTAATAGATATTCCTATGACATAACAATTCGGTTGTCTAGTTATGTTTTTATTACAATGAATAGTTATTCCTTATGAATAGCTATTCCTTATCAAAAGTACTAAATATCTATTCATTCACCTTATGTAATTACTTTAAAAAAAAAAAATTCCTAAAAAGCTATTAATTGTCATATCTTCAAAAGGAAAGAAAATAAATATTTCTTGTTGTTAATTATTAACTCTATTTTAAATACTCTAGAATAAGTGTATTTTAGGAAATTTGACTTAAAAATGATTTAATTACACATTCTTTTTATACTCTACTAAATTGTGGATGCATATTAAGGATTTTATTCCTAAATAGTTACCATACTAATGAATAATAATACTTATTACATTCCAACTTAATGTATTCCTTATAATACTTATTACATTCTAACTTAATGTATTCCTTGTAATATTTATTCCTATTCCCATGTAATAATTATTACAATGTACCAAACGTGCCCTAAGTTTCAATATCTACTCACCGTTTCACGTAAGATGTATATATTATAAAAAAATAAGGGCAAAAATTCAAAACTGACTCTCTAACTTTTAGTTTTTATCATTTCAGTTCTTTAGCTTTCAGTTGTGTCATTTCAGTCCTCTAAGTTTCAATTTTTGTCAATGTAGTATTCTGTTAGATGCTGTTAAGTCTTTTTTTTTTTTTTTGTAATTAAAAGAAAATAAAATCTCTTACTAAAAAAAATATATATATATATAAATTATATATAATATATTATTAAGAGGGGAATGAGAAACGTGCTTTTCGGCATCGTCTCCTCTGCTGACAGTCTTATCACTTGGCATCTGGCCTGAAACAAAAAAAAAAAAAAAAAAAAAAAAAAAATTCATAGAATTAAATTTACACATTGCTAGCTGAGATTCAAAGTAACTAAAATCTAAATATTTCCAAAGGTGAATTTTCAGCAACTGAAATTTACACATAGCTTACTACGTAGAGGCTAGCTAAGGCTAATCAAGGTTCTCGAAGTAGCTAAATCTAAATATTTCAAAATTTTAGAACATAAATAAAACAACAATAATATACAATAATTATTATCTACCACAATATACAACGAAATCTAGCCATTCTATGAAAAACTGAACTCGTTCCGAATCGGATCTAACGAATCGCATAACGGAAAAGAAAAATTATTACAATGCGAGAGGCAAAAATGAGAAAGCAAACCTGAATGCCATGCTTGACGCAGTAAAGTTCCCAGAAAGCTAACAGTTTTTTATTTTCTTTAAATTATGAAAATTAAAAAAAAAAAAAAAAAAAAGACTTAACAGCGCCACTTAACAGAAGTTTAATAGAATACTACATTGACAAAAATTGAAACTTAAAGAATTGTGTGGGGCCCAGCAATTCGTGGACCAGGCCCATTTGCCCTTAGAAAGTCCGAGGGCCCAATCCGAGGAGAACTGTGGCCCAAGCTCCATGACGCCGAGCACGGACCAATTTTTGGGAGGCAGCCGAGGACAGTCTAGTCCTCGGCAGACCCATAATCCGCCCAGAATAAAGGGATAAATTCGTAAGGAAATCCAAAATACCTTGGGGCGATTACCCTAAATACCCTTCTGGATAAGGCCCAATGCCTGGCAGAACCGTACTCTACAGCTTTATCAAGTCATCCCCAACAATTCCGGGATTAGACTGATGGGACCAATGTCAGTATTTGTAAAGACTGACCCTACACGTGGACGAAGGACATCGAACGCACACTAGTATAAAAAGAGAAGTAAGTGAATCTAGCAAGAGAGAGGAAAAAAGGAGACTTCATGAGGAAGATCGCCGGAACGATCCATGCACAGAATAGAGAAAGTCCTCCGTTGGACAGCCGGAAAGGACCACAAGGGTCCTCGGATCAAGTCCGAGGATCCCATTCTCAGAGGTGGCAGTATGGCGGGGCTATAAACGTTTAGGCCCAGCCCATTTTCCACAGGGATCTTTCTGAAATCCAGACCGGACCATCCCCCCATGACCAAGCCCAAGCTTTTCAAGCCCACTCTCTACAAATCGTATTGTGAGGGATCTCTCCCGCGTGAACTCGAAAATGTCACTGGGCCGCGCAGGAATCGTGTCCTTACAAATTGAAATAACAAAATTAAAAGTTAAAGAACTGAAATGACAAAAACTGAAAATTAAAGAATCAGTTTTGAATTTTTGCCAAAAAAAATTATCAAAAAATAATATATATATATATATATATAAACAAAAAAACGGCCCTTTAGAACATTGTTATTGATTCCGTTCTGTTCCAGCCGGAACGGCCGAAATTTTTCGTACCGATATGCAAACTGGTACCGGAATACCCCACGTTCCACCTTGGGTCAAATTTCGGGCCGTTTCTGTCCATTCCGGTCATTCCAGCCATGATGCAAATTTCAGCCGGTACCGGATTTGGCCTGTTATTAATTTTTTTTATTTTTAAGTTATATTTGGGAGTTCTTTTGGGAGTTCTTTTGATGATGAATTTGATCCTTCTCTCATGGATGATGATGAGGAGGAGGAGTAAATCTTGTATTATTTGATATTTAGTTATTGTCTTGTAATCTTCTTATTGTGTGATGTTAAATTGATGTTATATTTCAAGTTATTAATGTTTAAGACTTAAGAGTTAAGACTAAATGATTTGTATTATTTGATATTTAGTTATTTATTTTTTAGAATTGACAATTTTATGTTCTACAAGAATATATATAAATTATTTTTTAAGAACTCCGAAACACCTTGAAATGGTACGCCGAAATCGGACGGTACCGAAATATTTCATTTCACTGGACAAACTGAAACAGGTCCGAAACGTTATTAATAACAATAATTTAGAAGAAAGAGACCTGGTTTAAAACTACAGGATGTTATAGGCACACCTTGATGACACATGGGTACGAAAGAGGCCTCTTAGTCCTTGCAACATTGGTCCGTACAGTCCACACGGTGATTGAGGTTTTTAGGATTGTGGATGATATTAATCGTAGAAAAAGCCTATCAGGGTCGGTGTTTTTAGTTGTCTTTGGTGGAGATTTTGAGTGAAATAGTTTTGATGGAATAAAGTGTCAGAGAGTATTGAAAAGTCTTAAGTGTCTTGGACACGCACTTGAATTTGAATATGGATTTTTCCAGGACGACAAAGCATCATATCATGTATCATGTCTTTTGGCAAACTTTGATTTTCTTTACTATCTTCATCTCTGCCTTTACGATCTCTAAGTAGAATCATTATTTTTTGCTTTTGGAGGTGATGAAATAAACCTAAGGCAGCGGAAGAAAATAAAATACACCTCCAGCAATTGTTGTTCAAATGATTTATTGAGAAAAAAACCTATGCAAAGCAAATAATTAAAAGAGATTCATATAGGACAAAATAGCCCATTTTATTTTATAAACCACACTTTTGTCACTGGCGTAGTTACATGGGTCCAATTAGAGAATTTTACAAAATTCTCTTTGCACATCTTTTCTCATCCTAAAATCCGAGACTGAGAAAAGATGAATAAATGGCTTATATGGGTCCCTATCAAGCATGAGCGAGTTATTCCTTTTTTTTTTCTTTAGATGCGTGAGCGTAACTGCCAAGTGCCAACCCAATCAATATGTTGACAATATCGATTAAAACCTAAACTCTTAAAACAAACTAATCAAAAGTAGGAATGACAACATTTGACAAGACTCATGAACCCGACATGACTCATCTGTTTATAAACAAGTCATGGGTTAAGGTTAAACAGGTTCAAGTTATATTCGAGTTGACATGGCTAACCCGTTTAATAAACGAGTCGCATTCGTGTTCAACATGCGAACCTGTCTGACTTGTTTGACCTGTTTAGCTTATAAAATTATTAGTTATTTTGATATTATTGCTTAATTAATGGTTGTTTTTATATGTTTATTACTATATTTATAGTTGCAATTGTATTTTAATTTTAGATATATCGGAATTGAGAAAAATTATATAGGTTTGGTATGACCTATTCATCAAACAGATTATTAAATGATTATTTGTGTTGACCTTTACATGACTTGTTAATTAAACAAGTTAAATTTGTTAGGTCAAGTTGACCTGTTTAATAAACAGGTCGTGCTCGGGTGGAAGATTCCTGACGCGTTTACTAAACAGGTCGGGTTCGAGTTAACCCATATAGCTGAATACTTATGGCTCAACACGACATGAACCTAACTCGCGAACACAAATTGTCACCCCTAAAAACACGTTCACTACCAACTGTTATAGTTTTTCATCAAAGATAAATTGCATTACAAAGAAAATATCAAACATATAAAACTATTGCACTTGACTGAGATTGACGCTGAAAGTAATGGTTCCTAACAATTAAGTTTAGTATTTAATCGCTGAAAAAAAAATTGTATCTAATTAGTTTAGGATGTCCAAATTATCTCTTTCAATGTTTTATAGCCATCACCTTCTAAGTCCAAAATTGTGAGAATAATCAAAAGTTTACATGCTATTACTAGTAATAACGGTCCCACATTTATGCAACAACAACAAGAAGAACATCTCTGTTTTAAGATGTTCCAAGGGCACTCGTTAATTAAGAGTAAGGATGATCATTTTTCAATCACTGAAAAACAAGTGGACAAAACTCAAACAATTTGTGGTTGTTTATATAATGAGCACCTGCCCGTAATGACCCATTGACACTGTCACTAGCTACCAGCACCAAATCTTAGTTTCGATGGTCTTGAAGTTGAAAGTTTATGAGAAATTTTGCACAGTTTTCTAGCATTAAAACTGTAAAACCAACAATATTAACCCAACTATTATCACAATATATTTATGTCACTTTTTTCTTCATGAACAAAAAAAAGGTTAATAAGCTCGCATGCCCACAAAAAAGGGCTATATAAGGTAAACTTCTGTTTTTCTAATTACAGGTTTAGTCTTCAACCGTTGTCTTATGTTTTAAAATAGTATTAATCTTTCAAATATTTCAGTTTAATCCTTTTTTTTAGTGAGTGCCTTTAGAGTGTTTGTTAACAAATCATTTTAGAAAATTTTTAAGGAAAAAGTTAATAGATGCTCTCTAATAGCATTGGTTTAAAAAATATTTATAAAAACTGTTTATGAGAAAATAAAATGTAACCTTTTTTTTACAACTTTTTATATTTTTTACAAAAGTAGTATAAAATCTTTTTTTTAATAATTAATTAACAAATGTTTTAAAGACACTCGTTAATAAATTTCAAATTTAATACTACTTTTATAAGAAATATAAAAAGCTGTTAAAAAATTTAGCTACTTTTTCTCTCATTAAAGTTTTTAAAAACATTCGGTAACTGTTCTCATTTTTCAAATGAGGATAACAAAGATCCCTTAAAAATGTATGACAAAAGTATGATTTGACAAATAAAAACACTAAAATAAGCACAAATATTGATATATCTATATTGTTTTTTAAACTATCACCTCAGGCTCCATGTTAGCATTAGTGTTTGATTTTAGCATTTTGGTTTGCCACAACATACTTTTCCATTCACCAGTAGATGGTTGGGATCATTTTTACCCACATTTAAATGGTTGATGACTAAACTAAAATATTTGAAAGCTCAATATCATTTTGAAACATGGAACAAGGGTTGAGAACCAATTTAAATATTTTTTAAAATTAATTTTCTTTTTTGAATGGGATTTTAAAAGTAAATTTTGATTTAGAAGAACTATGCAGTTTACACGATTCAATGAAGTCATCTTGCTCCTATCTAGGGGTGTAGTTAGGGGGGTCAAGGGGGGCAATTGCTCCCCTTGGCCTGCCCAAAAAACTACCCTTAGAGCATTCTCATCAGGTGTGCCAAATGCCAAATATTTGGCATTTGACACACCAAACACCAAAAAACCTTTCTTATAAGGTGTTCTATATTTTATAAATTTTGACACACATAAATAGTACCGTTCCTTTTTGGAATGGTACGGATAGATGTGCTAAAAATAAAAATAGTTCTTTATTCAATTTCTCTCTCTTCATTTATGACTCTTTCTTCTCTCTCTTTCTTTCTCTGCCTCACTTCATCTTCTTAGTTCACCTCTCTTCCTTTTTTTTTTTCTTCTTCTTCTTCTTTCTTTCTCTAGAACCTCCACCTCTCCACTTTTCTTGCCTTTTTTTTTTTTTTTTCTAATTTATGTACGGAGTGCTCTCATTGAAAGGAAAGGAGATGATTTTGAGGGATTTTTCATTTTTCCATCTCATCCCTATGATGTGAAGTCGTTGGTTGCCAGAGGCGAAATCCTAAAGGAGTAAAGCTGATTTTTTTTCCATTGAAGAAGTAAGACTCTAGAATATGGGCTTGTGCCTCTTTCGATTTAAAGTTATCGAGCTTGACATTTAAAACAAACCCAACAACTCTATCTTCTTCTTTTTTTTCCCTGTCACTCTCCTTCTCTGTCTTTTTTTTTTTTCCTCCGCCTAGGCCGTTGCCATTAAGATCGGCCATCATAGTGGAGTTCGGCCTCACCGATGAGGCCATTGCCGTGGAGATCTTTGATTCTGATCTCCCTCTTTTTCTTTTTCTTTTTCCTTCGGTCAATGATTTTGATTATGGGTGAGTTGGTTCTTTTTAAGCTCTTTTTTTTTGGGATAGTTTTGTGTTGATTTTGGGGATTTTTTAAAAAGTAGTATTGGGTGGTGATGGCGGTTGGTGGATTTTTGTTGGTGGTGGCAGGTTTTACCTGTGGGTGGTGGTGACGGGCTGTGCTGTGTATGGTGGGGTTTTGTTGAAGGTTTTTTTTTTTTTTTTTTTTTTTTTTTTTTTTTTTTTGTTGAGGTTTTTGGATTTGGAATTTGTTGGAGGACCGGTGATTGTGGTTGTAGTTTGTGGCGGTGGTTGTAACGGTGGTTGCAGTGGTGGTTGTAGCAGTGGTTCTTGGTTCTTGGTTGGTGGTGACTGCTGGGGCTGTGTTTTGTATATTGTTGGGTTTTGAGTAAATATATTATTTTAATGTGTTGTATATATTATTTTAATATTTAGAATGAAAAAATAGAACATCTGATAAATAGTGTATTGTAAAATGATGTGGTAAAATAGTAAAGTAGGTTTTTGATGTGTCAAAATGACATTTTTTATGAGAGAACTGATGAGAATGCTCTTAGTTATTATAGCTAATACTTATTAAATACTCCTACCTACTTTTTGTTTTTAGGTTTATTAAATGCCACTCTGTTTCTTTGGTCTTGAAATAGAGCACAACTTCTAAATGAATTATTGAGGTACCTTAAGTCCTCAACTAGCATGCCTTGCATTGAATTTTTTAGTTTGTCCCTACATATTATAATTTGAATATTTTATTGGTCCACATTAACCAAAATAATAGAAATTCACATATATTACACTAAGTATTTATCTAACTACTAATAGTTTCATTCATAACTTGAGTTTTGGCTATAAAAAAAATTAAAAATAGATCATTCATGTGAAAAATATCTCAATAGATAAATACAATATTATGAATAGTCATTTTTTTGTAGAGTTTTTTTTTTTTTTTTTTTGTATAGTTACATTAAATATCACCGAATATTTAAATGAATAGCTTTTAATTTTTCAAATTGGTCTCAAATATTATATATTCACATAATGTGTGTAAGTGTGTGTATCATATATAAAATTTTCCCCCCTCAACTCAAATCTTGGCTCCATCACTGCTTCTACCTTTGTGTTTTATCTAAGGGTACTCATGCATAAATATTTTTATTTTTATTTAAAAAAAATTATAGCAATCCTTCAATTTTATAATTAAAAGAAGAATGGATTTGAGAGGATAGAGATATGACTCAGATAGAAGCGTCCAAAAAGGGAGAGGAAAAGGAAAGGGAGAGGCTTCAATTGACAAAGATAATGTAAGGGGAATCTCATGGTTCCAATAGGGAAGGATCACATTTTGCTTCTAAAATCCTCTCTAGTATGCTATTTAGAACAAAATGTGGGAGATAAAAGAAGAAAAAGTAATAAATAGTACAATATAATATAAGATAATGAAACTTAAAATGAAAGAGATTAGGGGATAAAAATTGCAATTTAAGTTTATCTATCTATTACAAAAAGGGAAAGTTGTTGCTGCATATAAGAGTATGTAACAATAAAAAGAAAAGGACAAGTGTCTTAGATCCACCTAATCATGTGCAATGCACATGATCCTTAAATATATCTCTTTATTTTTAGCTACCACATAACTCTAACCTTCCCCTTATAAAAGGATATACAATAATCACCTGCTCTCTCAGTTTTCCTCCAATTAATATTGGACATGGAAAGCATTTGTTGGCCTCATCTGTCGTCTCATTTCATTTGAAACACTAGTCTAAGTAGTCTTCACGCCACGTGTGGCGGTGGCACCTTCTTCCACCCTTCCTTCCCTAGTTTGAAACTAATGGTAACACTGCCGCCTTATTCCCATGATCCTTTTCTTCTCTCTCAATGGTCGATAAATAAAAAATATAAAGTAGAACCTCTCATAGTGTAGCAGACTAAGACTAGTAGACTAAGACTAGGGCTGCCCTTTTGAATTGGAATGGGCCAGTACCCATCTCTAATCTGTCGCCTTTGATTAGTCAAGCTATGGATCGAGATGGTCACATGCCCAATCTGGATTGTCTCTCTTTGTTTTGCTAGAAATAAAGTATTTATTCAGCAAAAAAAAAAAAAAAAAAACAGTGTTATAACTTTGGCAACCTCCACCCTCTTTACTCCTCTTTTTACATATCTTTGCACGAATTAAAAAAGTGTGGACCCCGCTGAAGAGCTTCTAGAATTTATGGGCCTGTTTGGATATGGTTATAATAGTTAGTACGATTAGTACTTTTCTATGTCATTCTAATGATAGAGTATACAAGATTTGTGGCATTTATTATTACGTGATTTGAATGTTCTATGGGGCACAGTACTGCTCACCTTTTTATTTTGGATTTTTTTTCCCGATTCATTAATTACTAAGTGGGTCTTTTGTAAGGACAAAGAGAACAAGATTGCGTGAGTTAGTTGGAGGAAGATGTGTCGATCTAAATTCCATGGAGGTATGGGCTTCAGAAACATACAAGCCTTTAACCTTGCCATGCTAGCTAAGCAAGGTTGGAGAATTCTCACAAACCCTGACTCCCTAGTGGCTCAAATTTTCAAAGCAAAATACTTTCCTTTTGATGATGTACTCAATTCCAAAAAAGGGAGTAACCCCTCATATGCTTGGCGAAGCATCCACAATAGTCTTGAGGTTATTAAAAGGGGCACAAGGTGGAAGGTAGGCAATGGCCTGCGAATCCATATTTGGGATGATAGATGGTTGCCAAAACCATCAACCCACAAGGTGATTTCCCCCCAAGCTGACTATGGAGACTTTCCCTGGGTGTCTTCCCTCATAGACATTGACACTAGATGGTGGAAAATTGATGTAATTAATGCCACTTTTCTGCCCCATGAAGCTAGCACCATCCTTAAAATCCCACTAAATTATAATTTGCCTGAAGATTGTCTTATTTGAATAGGCAACAAGAGGGGTGAGTTTACAGTTAAAAGTGCATATCATATAGCTTCAGGTATTGTGGATTCAATTGAGGAAGGTGAAAGCACCTCAAGCAGCTCAAGGACCCTTTTGTGGAAGCGGATATGGCAGCAAAAAGTCCCTCTGAAGATCAAAATTTTTGCTTGGAGGACTTGTGTCAACGGTCTTCCAACTATGCAAAATCTAAACCACAGAGGTGTTCATTGCTCTAGCTTTTGCCCACTATGTGACAAAGCCATTGAGACCACAGCCCATGCACTTCTTCATTGCGATCATGCAAAAATGACTTGGGCATTTTGGTACAATTGTCCTGTGGACCTCTCTACTTCTTATTGTGACTGCGTGGATATTGCCTTAGATTTTATTGCAAAAGGCTCCCCAAATGATTTAGAGCTCTTCTTTGCCATTACCTGGTCCATTTGGTGGAATCGCAATCAAGCAATCCATGAGGACTCAGGTTCCCCTCCAATTCATGCTTGGGAAATGGCAGGTGGAGTCTTGGCCGAATACAAGGCAGCTTGCTCATGTCCGAGGTTATCTCAGTCCATTCCTCAGTCCAAGTGGAAAGCTCCACCTATGGGCTTCATTAAAATTAACACTGATGCAGCAGCTTTTGAAGATGGGAGGAAATCGTGCATTGGTGTAGTCATTCGCGATAACATGGGTGAAGTTCTAGCAGCTTCAAACAAGGTTCTGCCCACGTCATACTCGGTTGAGATCTCAGAAGCTCTGGCCATGCAAGATGGTGTGCTTCTCGCAACGGAAATGGAAGTCTCCCACGCTATTTTTGAGTCCGACGCCTTATCCATTATTCTAGCAATTAACGGTGGAATCCATGGTGGTGAGCTTGGGCACATAATCAGAAACATTAGAGAAGTGGCTGCTTTGTTTTCCTGGTGTTATTTTAAACATTTGAAAAGGGAAGGCAACAGAGTTGCCCATGAGCTTGCAAAGGTAGCTGGGAATTCTGGTGTTTCACAGGTTTGGAAAATGTCTTTTCCAAGTTTTCTTGAGCATCTTCTTATTGAGGATCTCTGTTTGTAATGCTCATGCTTTGTCTCTCTTTTGTAATTCATTTTCAAATGAATGAAATTCTCTTATTTCCCATCAAAAAAAAAAAAAAAAAAAAAGTGGGTCTTTTGTTAGTCTACTAAAAGACAACCCAACAATTTAGCCATAGAGATAGTTTTTCACTAAAGATAAATTGCATTATGCCCCTGGGCGTGGTACTTTGGTAAGAGTTTCGGATTGGATCACAATGCGAGTTCACTGGTTTGAGTCTTGAGTTTCGCAAAAATGTTGTGCCACAACATAGATAGTCCTAACACACTCAGAGGTGCCCCACACCATGAGTTTTGCGTGTTCAAGTGGGCTGGGTCAATGATCACACACGTTAGACCCTTTTTTTTTTCATAAAATATATATATAAATAAATAAATTGCATTATAAAGAAAATAATGAACCTATAAAAACAATTGCACTTGTCAAAAAAAGTATTGAGATTGACACTAAAGGTAATGGTTTCCTAACAATTAAGTTTAGTATTTGATCACTCAAAATAAAATGGCATCTAATTAGTTTAGGATTTCCAAATTATCTCTTTCATTTTATAGCAATCACCTACTAGGTCCAAAATTGTTAGAATAGTCAAAATATAATATGCTGTTTCTAGTAATAACAGTCCCACATTATACAAGAAGAAGAAGAAGAAGAAGAACATCTCTGTTTTAAGATGTTCTCAGGGCACTCGTTAAGAGTAGGGACAATCATTTTCTATCACTGAAGTGGACAAAACTCAAGCTATTTGTGGTTAGTTTTTATATAATGAGCACCTGCCTGCGCAATGACCCACTGACACTGTCACTACCAGCACCAAATCTTAGTTTTGATGGTCTCGAAGTTGAAGGTTTATGAGAAATTTTGCACAGTTTCTAAGTAGTAAAACCAACAATTTTAACCCAACTATTATTCCAATGTCACATTTATGCCATTTTTTTTCTTCCCAGAGAAGAAAAAAAAGAAAAAAAGAAAAAAAAAAAAGGGTAATAAGCTCCCATATCCACAAAAAAGGGCCATAAGGTAAACTTTTGCCTTTTTAATTATATATTACCTTATATTATGTTTTAAAATAATATTAACTCTTCAAATGTCTCAATTTAATCTTTAATTTTTTTAAATGAAAGGTAACAAAGGTCCCTTGAAAAGTTTGATGTAACAAATAAAAATATTAAAATCAAGCACAAATATTGATGCCAAGCTCAAGTGGCAGTTGATGATGACACTAAAGTCTTTTTCTTTAATCTCAATTAATGTAGATGCCAAAAAGATCCTTAACGTTTTTTTTTTTTTTTTTCCACTAAAAAAAATTCATATTTAAATGGTTAATAACTAAATTAAAATATTTGAAAAACTTGATCAATACCATTTTAAAATATGAGATAAAGTCAAAAAGGTTGAGAACCAAATTAAATATTTAATTGAATATATTTTAGAAGTAAACTTTGATTTAGAATAACTACGCAATTTGCATGTACAATTCAATGAAACCATCTGCTATCAACTGCCCTCTCAGTTTTCTTCCAATGTTGGAGAGGGCAAGCATTTGTGGACCTCATTTCATTTTGAAAATTGAAACACTGGCCTGTTTGGTTTGCTCCTAACTCAATACTCAGTTCTCATATTTCATTTCTTATCACTTAAACTCAGTTTCCATATCTCAGTTTCCACCACCACCGACAACCCACAAACCCACCACCATACAAATCATAAAAAATCAAACCCATTCAAGATCCATTCACACCACCAAAACCTTCAACACCACAACAAATTCTTATATATTAAAAAAAAAAAAAAAAAATGAGAAAGAATAAAGAAGAAGAAGCTGAGGAAAAAAAAAAAAAAAAAAAAAACACCACAACAAATTACCCCATAAAATCCTTAAACTCAGCTATCTCTACCATCACCACATGAAGAAAAAAGAAAGAAAGAAAGAAAGAAAGAAGAAGCTAAGAGAAGAAACCAGAGTGAAGAAGAAAGAAAGAAAGAAAAGAAAAAAAGAAAAAAATGGAAGAAACCTATGAAACACAGGTGCATTTCCGGATTCGGGTGCGGGTGTGAGACTCGGTAATTTTTGAAAAAGTAAGGTGCGGGTGCAACAGGGTGCGGCAATTAAAAAATTATTAAAAATATTTTTATATAGTGAGTTTAATATTTTTATATAAAAAATTCAAATAAATAGTAGAATTTATTATTAAAAAACAATTATTTATGATTTGTTTTTAATAAAATCAATATTTTTTGTAATTGTAAACAAAAAACCACATTTCAAGAAGGTTCCTTTACTCATTTTCCAATTCCCAAGCCCACCCACATTAAATAATTGACTTTTCCACCTACTTAATTTATATTCTTTTGTTACATACCTTTATTCTTCTTCCATCCATTTTTTTGAGTCTTCTCATCTTCTTCTTCCTTCTCTTTTTTTTTTTTTTTTTCCTCTCACAAGGCCACATGAAGCAGAAGAATGGCAGTTACTACTCATTTCGGCGGTTGTTTCGGCCGGAATCAGCCACATCGGCCTGTTTCAGTGGCTGTATCAACCAGAATCGACCGTATCGGCATATTTCGATGGCTGTATCGGTTCCCATTTCTGCTGGAATCAGCCCGTTTTGGCCCGAATTGGCGCGAATCTGGCTGAGTCGGCAAATTGGCGTGAATAAAAAAAAAAAAAAAAAGGGGGAGAGTCGGCGCGTCAGACGCCGGACGCTGCATCAGGCCGCGTCAGACTTCGGTACGACGACCTTAGAACCGTGTCGATGCTTTCTAGGAAGAAACTAGAGCAAAACCCAGTGTGAAGAAGAAAAAAAAAGAAAGAAAGGAAAGAGAAAAAAGGAAAGAAGAAAGCATAGACTTCCGTACGTTGGAAGAAAAAAAGTGAACAAGAAAAGGAGAAAAAGTGTGGTGGAGTGTGGTCTGACCGTAGATACCACACTTCACTAAATATTTATAAAAATGTCTGATATCTCAGTTTCTAGGATTTGAAAACTCCAAAAATTTGTTTTCAATTCTCATCACTCTAAACCCCTCTTTTTTTTTTTTTCTTTTTTTCTTTTTTTTTTGAGTTATAAAAATTGAGTTAGAAAACTAATCCAAACAAAACAACTTTGGTTGGGACCCACAAAATTTGGAAAATGAGTTATGAAAACGCACATTCCGAACACCCTCTAGTCCTCACGCCATGCCTGCACCTTCTTCTACCCTTCCTTCCCTTCAATTCGAGTGTGAAAACCAAAATGGTAACACACTATACGTACCCTCATATTCCATGATCTTTTTCTTCTCTCTCAATGGTCGATGGAATAAAAAATTACAAAGTAGACCCTCTCATGGTGTTGCAGTAGACTAGTTGCTTATATATGTACAATGAAAGAAAATTAATGAAGTCTCACTTTGTGTCGCGTGAGACACACGTTGAATTCCAACTATAAGGAAACTTAACACCCTTTCCTCCCTCTTTCCTTTAGTATTTGCGCAGTGTGGACCCCGCTGATTCCCTTCTATTTATATGCCAAAACTTGAAAGGGCCCTAGCTAGTAGAGAGAACAAACTAACGAGAGGGGAGAGACAATATTGATGAGGAAACAAAACCCAGGTGAGTCGGTGGTGATGAAGCTGAGCCCAACAAGTGAAGAACTTGCCTCGGTTCAATTCAGCTTCAGCTTCAGCTTCAACAAAACAAAACATGCAAGTGTCATCCCAGGAAAGAGGAGGTCTGTGAAGCGAATGATGTTCGATGACTTTGTCCAATTCATTGCCCATGTTGTCCGTCCTCGCAATGAGGCCAATGGTAGCTCCTTCAAGAAGACTAAGAGTAAGACTGTACGTGTATACCCACACAACCCATAGCAGCTTGGATTAATTGTACATCTGGGCAATTTGTGTTTTTGAGGCCCCCCATATATATGTGTGTGTAGGTATAAATAAAGTTTTTTTTTTTTTTTTTTTTTTTGAAGTGTAGGTATAAATAAAGTTTTTGTGGTTGGATATGGTTGGTAGTTAATACTCGGTATTCTTCTATGCCTGTCTTTCTTATTATAATATGCAAGATTTGTGGCATTTATTACATGAAATGAATGATCTATGGGGCACAGTACTGCTCACCTTTCTATTTTGAATTTTTTTCCTGATTCGTTAATTACTATAAGTGGTTCTTTTGTATGTTCACGTTTTCAAAGCCGTCTATGGATCATGCGAGTTATTGTTGTTGATGAATAAGGTGCACCAGAGGGACTTTGTTTGGTTCCTGGGTTTTGGTAGAACGGTTGAGGATACCATTTTCACTTTTCACAGAGAGAGAAAGAGAGAGCCGTAGAGTTTTTGGAGGTATTAATTTGAAGGGCTAGTGGGTAGTTTGTTTTTCAACCGTCAATAATTAGGAATTACATTTTCTTGTGGGTGATCTTCTTATGGTGTTGGAGAGGTTCTGTTTGAATTTGGAAGGATTCAAACTTGTAACTTTAAATTTGCATACTATTTACTTGATTCTGGAGTTCTATACTTTAATTTCCATTATCAATTTAACTAGAACCAATGTTAAGGCATAGTAAAAAGTTAGTAATGATGCAGCGAAGGTGGATGCAGTTATGCGTGAAATAATGGTGAAATTAAGTTAGCAATGGTTGATGTATAAGAGGTTTCTGTGATTGGCTGGTTGCAGAAGAAGTTTGCCTATGCTAAAAATGTTCATCAATACCAAAATCAAAGTCAATAATTCTTTTTATTTCTTTGACAATAAAATATTTACAAAACTTAAATTCTCTTCGAGACTCAAAATGTATACATCACATGCAGCTTTGGTCGTTAAAGAGAATTTTTCAAAAGTAATTATTGAAGCTGATGTCAAAAAAGTTATACATCATATTAGATGGGAAAATAAATAAAGCAAATAGTTGATAATGACGTTGATTAGAAGGCCCTCACAGTACTATTAGTTTTTTTTTTTTTTTTTTTTTTGCTTGAGTTAACAAAGGTAAGAATAAGGTATCGAGCTTAGTAACGCAAGCTTGTGAGAGCATTAGCATTGAAAAATTTCAATGCTACTTTATTTTACTATTGTAAAATACCATTTTATCAATATACCATACCATTTTATAATAACTCCACATCCTAAAACTCTATTTTTATTAAAATATTATTTTTTAACATTTCTTTATTATTTCTTTCCAACCGTTTTTCAGTCTCATTTCCTAGGCTTTCCAACAGCCATCTTTATTCCTCTCTCTCTCAACCTCACCGGTTCAACACACAACACACACACACACCAATGATACACCGATCAACCTATCCAAACCCATCACCACACCCACACACACAAACACAAACACAAACCAGCAACAAAGACACAGACAGAAACACAAACCATCAACAGAGTCACACACACACAAAACATCAAACCAGTTGGAGCCAACAACGGCCACCACGCCCACCACCCAAGCCACTGATCAGCAAACCCAAGCCACCGATCTGAAACCCACGCCACTGATTTGAAACCCAAGCCACCGATCAAAAAAATCACCACCGGAGCAAACCCATTCAAAAAAAAAACATCACCGGAGCAAACCCATTCAAAAAAAAATCATCACCGGAGCCACCGGAGCAAACCCATTCAAAAAAAATCATCACCGGAACAAACCCATTCAAAAAACATCATCACCGGAGCAAACCCATTAAAAAAAAATCATCACCGGGGAGCAAACCCATTCAAAAAAAATGAGAGAGATGAAAGAGCAGATGGAGAGCAGAGACAAGAGAGCAGATGGAGAAGCAGAGACGGAAGAGAGAGAAGAGAACAGACAAAATGAGAGAGATGAGAGATAGAGGAGAGAGAGTCAGAGATAAAATATTAATTATTTTTTTTACAATACTGCTACAGTGCAATTCTAAAGATAGAATTGCACTGTAGCAAGTATTGCAAAAAATTTGCAATACTTACCTTTACAATTTTCTTATGCAAATGATTTTAAGGCTACAAATGTCAAATTTCCCTTAGATATGGCATTAGTATTCTCCAATGCTAATGCTCTGACTAATTAAGTGGAGGCATTAAGATATTGAAAATATGGTGAATTTAGCTTAGTTGGGACTGTGTGACCTTGGACAAGGTGTCCATCACAGAGGCTGCACCTTCTTCCATCTTCCTTGCCTCCTCATCGTCCCATTATTAAATGGATAAAATGATGTGTAATACCTCATCCTCTCTTCCAACATTTCCATTCATTTTCTCTTGTTAACGTAGAAAAAATACCATGCATATGGTAAGCTAATTTTTGTAATTTTATGTTATTGGACAAAATTTAGATGGAGTTTCTCAAATGTTATGTCAGACCTCCTAATTAAATTCAACTATGTTGTGTTGCGTGCAACACACAAAAAACAAAAAACAAAAAATCATTTTCCAAAAATTATTAAATGGCGAAAACTATATTTTCATCCCTACATTTTCACTCGATTCTATTTTGATCCCTAACTTTTTTTTCCACCGTTTTTAGTTCCTATCTTGGAAAACGCGTCTTGTTTTTGTCATTGCCGTTACATCAAAAACGGAAATTGCACAGGTGACAAACGGAGTGCACTGTTGGCACACAAAAAGCTGACGTGCCCATTAAAATAATAATAATAAATGTTATTTGGCATTAAAAAAATATCACGTCAGCATCTAAATTAAAAAAAAATTAATTTATTAATTTTAACAAAATTAAAAATTAAAAATCATATAGATTGAGATCTAAGTGTGTCTTGAACAAAAACACAATCCTAGACCTAAAAACACAAACCCAGAAATTTATAAATAAATAAAAAATAATAATAATAAAAAAAAAAACACACACACACACACACACACACTTAGATCTGAAATGCAGAAGCACCAAATCCATGAATAAGAACAATGGGAAACCCTTCTCCTTGCACCACATAATGTAAAACCCACAAAGTTTCACGACTAAAAGATAGCAGAAACATGAATCAAAAAACAAAAAATGGGTATGCAACAAAACAACCATTCTGACAAAGAAGTCTCCCAATTCAAGAAGAAGAAGAAGCAAATTGAAAAGGAAAAATAAAGAGCGAATAAGATCTTCGTATTTATAGGCAGATTTTGGTATCGAAACGGCTATGGGAGATTGTGAATTTGAAGATCTTTGAAGATCCGGTGTATTCGCCGGCAAGATTTTTGGCCCAAGTCTCAGAGACAATAAATCAAACACCTAAACAACATTAACCAGAAAAAAAAAAATAAAAAAATAAAATAAAAAAAAAATAAAAAACAAAAAACAAAAAAAAAACAAAAAACAAAAACAAAAAAAAACAAAAAAACAAAAAACAAAAAAAAAAAATAAAAAAAAAAACAAAAAAACAAAAAACAAAAAAAAAAACAAAAAAACAAAAACAAAAAAAAAACAAAAAAAACAAAAACAAAAAAACAAACAAAAAAAAAAAACAAACAAAAAAAACAAACAAACAAAAAAAAAAAAAACAAAACAAAACACACAACACAATCTCACATATCAAAACCCAAAAACCAAAAACGAATGAAAAGCTTGTAGAAAAGTGATGTGCCGATCTAGAGAGTGCGGATCTCGTTGGTGCTGGTGGGCTGGGCTTGGGCTTAAGTCTAGTGGTGGAGGTGGTGTTGTGCTGGTGCCTGAGGGGCCCACATCTAAGTTGGGGCTTGAACCACCGCACAGGGCGGGCTTATGGTGGCATCATCATGTAAGGTTGTTGTGGGTGTGGGTGTGGGTATTGTGGCTGCTGGGTCGTGTGGGTGTGATGTAGCCATGGGTTTGGTGGATTCCGGAGTGTTTTGTGGTGTGGGTTGTTGCTAGGTTATGGGGGTGGTCTGGTGATGGTGGTGTGGTGGTGGGTCTGCCCCTCTCTCCTTTCTCCAGCTCTCTCAACTCTCACAGTGTCTCACCCTTTCTTTTGCTTTGATTTTTGAATCTCAGCTCTATTGGAGTTTGATATTTTGTTGCCTTTGCTAGGGGTTCATGTGTTGTTCTATATGCTTAGATCCCTGTTAATAGTTCAGGAAAGATTGTTTTGAGCTTGGAATATTGGTCTTGTTCTTCTTTAATTCCTTGTTCATTCGTGATTTTTGGTTTTCAATTTTGAGATTTGAGTTGGTGTTCTTGGTGTTCTTGTTCAAGATACTTTTAGATCTTAATTCATGTGAATTTTGATTTTTATTTCTGTTTTGATTTAGTTAAAATTAATAAATTAATTTTTTAAATTTAGATGCTGATGTGGCATTTTTTTAATGCCAAATAGTAATTATTATTATTATTTTAATGGCCACGTCAGCTTTTAAGGTGGCAAACAGAGTGCACTGTTGACACACTAAAGAGTTGTGTAACGGCAGGAGCAAAAACAAGAAGCTTTTTCAGGATAGGGACTAAAAGCGGTGGAAAAAAAAGTTAGGGACCAAAGTGATAATCGCGTGAAAATATAAGAACGAAAATGTGGTTTTCGCCTTATTAAATTTAATTATATAATTTTTTAAATATCTAATTATGTAATTCATTTATCAACACAATTGCATGATTAAATTTAATTAAAACCTAAAGAGTTGTATTTCTATTAAAGTGTGTGGATCATATTAGTCTTGTGAGATCCACACCACATAAATGAAATATATATACATCCAATATATGAAATACCTTTTTCTGTATTGAGGGTATTAAAAGGTCCAATAGACTTGGTCTATACTACGATAGTCGATAACCATTTTTTTTTTTTTTTTTTTTTTTTTGGGTTTGGGATATTCCATTGATGGTAAACAGATTTTATCTGAATTTGGAAAGCTTCGAGATTTTATTCTCGAGTGTGTTTGGTAAGCCAAAAAAAAAAAAAAAAAAAAAGCTCATTCTTTTTTCACCCCTTTTTCTACAATTCAATAAAGCTCATGTAAGTGCTACTACTTGGAATTTGAATCTGAATCACACTTTAGAGTGAAGGATTTAGCTTCTAAAGTTTGAAAAAAAAGAAGTTAATATATATGTTACACATTTAATTAATAAGTAGTATTAATAAATAAAATTTTAATTTAGGAAAATTGTTAATAAAAAAACATAAATAATTTGAATAAAATTTGTTTAAAGAAGATGGAACATAATTTAATCAAAATTTACATGCTACTATATTGAGATTTCAGATTTTAAAAAACCCATAAAAATGCTAACAATTCTTTTTTCTTTTTCTTTTTTGTGGATAATTTGATAGTTACAATAAGAATGTGATTTTAACCCTAAATTTTTATTGAAGACAAAAAAATATATATATCAATTGAGCTATAAAATTCTTGAGTCCTTGACCATGACAACAATTCTACTAAATGACAAAACCCTACAATTTTGCATAGAGGTAGTTTTTCACCAAAAATAAATTGCGTTATAAAGAAACAAAAGAATTGTATCTAATTAGTTTAGGATTTCCAAATAATCTCTTTCAATGTTAATTTTATATATAGCCATCGCCTACTAGGTCCAAATTTCTGAGAATAATCAAAATATAATATGCTATTACTTGTAATAACGGTCCCACATTATACTACAACAACAACAAGAACAACATCTCTGTATTAAGATGTTTTAAGGATACTCGTTAAGTGTAGGGACAATCATTTTCTATCACTGAAGTGGACAAAACTCAAGCAATTTGTGATTTGTTTTTATATAATGAGCACCTGCCCGCGATGACCCATTGTCACTAGACTCACAAGCAGCACCAAATTTTAGTTTCGATGGTCTTGATGTTGAAGGTTTATGAGAAATTTTGCACAGTTTCTTGTAGTAAAACTAACAGATTTAACCCAAATATTATTACAATATTGCATTTATGCCTTTTTTTTCTTCATAATTTAAAAAAAAAAAAAAAAAAAAAAAAAAAAAAAAAAAAAACCTTAATAAGCTACCAGGTCCACAAAAAAAAGGTTATTAGGTAAACTTCTGTTTTTTTAATTACACATTTGGTCTTCAACCGTGATCTTATGTTTTAAAATGTTATTAACCTTTCTAATGTTTCAATTTAATCCTTAATTTTTTAAATGAGAGTAACAAAGGTCCCTTGAAAAGTAAGATGTGACAAATAAAACACTAAAATCAAGCACAAATATGGAAGTGAATCCAATGGCAGCTGATGAAAGCACTAATGTCTTTTTTTTCTTATAACTCAATGTAGATGTTCACATTGATGCTCTTAAAATGCTAAAAAAATAAAAACAACAAAAACTAAGCTTTATCAATGATGCTATAGTTAAAAAAAATTAAACAAACTTTTTTTTTTTTTTTTTTTTCATTCCAACGCCTCCCTCTCAATTGAACCAAACACTCCCAAAGCCTTTCTTCTCTTCACTCTCGCCTATGGGTTCGTTGAGATCATCATTTGGGTGGGTGGGTTCATGGTGGTGGGTCGGTGTGGGTCAATCTTGGGGTGAGTCGTTGCTAGAGTGGGTTTGTTGGTCCATGGTGGTGATGGTGGTGGGTCAGTGTGGGTCGTTGAGGTTGTCATAGGTCATTTTTGGGTTGAGATTAGGTTGTAGGGTGGTGTTGCTCCATGGTGGTGGTGGATTGTTGCTGGAGTGGGTTGTTTAGTCCATGGTGGTGGTGGGTTGTTGGGGTGGGTTTGTTGGTCCATGTTGGTGGTGGTGGGTTGTTGTTGGGATGGCTCGTTGGTCCATGGTGGTGGTGGTGGGGGGTTGAAATCAGGTTGCTACCTATGGATGTTTATGGTAATGGCCGGAGCTAGTTGTGAGAGAGAAAGAGACATAGATGAAGTAAAAAGAATAAAAAAAATATAAAGAAAGAATATTTAAATGAGAGTATTAAAAAAATAGAACTATTGATGTTGTATTTATGGTAAAACAATGTGTTAAAATAGAGAAAGTAGCTTTTTAAATTGTTAAAAGTTAAATTTTTAATATTACTGTTGTTAATGTTCTAAACATGTTACTTTAATAGTGCGCGTCTAAATATATTTATTTATATATTTTTTTTTAAACCATCACTTAGCATTAGCGTTTGATTTTAGCATTTTGACTTGCCACGTCATACTTTTCCATTCACTAGTAGATGGCAGAGATCATTTTTACCCACATTTAAATGGTTAATGAATAATGACTAAATTGAAATATTTGAAAAGCTCAATATCATTTTGAGACATGGGACAAGGGTTGAGAACCAAATTAAATACCTTTTGAAAGTAAATTTTGATTTGGAAGAACTAGGCAGTTTGCACAATTCAATGAAGTCATCTTGCTCCTGCCTTTGTGCTTTATTTAAGGGTAATTTATGTGTAAATTTTATTATTATTTTTTTAATATATATATAGCAATCCTCCATTTTTTATTTAAAAGAAAAGAGAGAGAGCAATCCTTCAATTTTTTATTTGAAAGAAAAATGGGTTTGAGAGGATGGGGATATGACTTGGATAGAAGCGACCAAAAAGGGAGAGAAAAAGAAAAGGGGGGGCTTCAATTGACAAAGATCATGTTAAGGAGAATCTCATGGTTCCAATAGGAAATTAAGGATCACACTGTGCTTCTAAAGTCCTCCCTATTCTGCTATTTAGTATTTACAACAAAATGTGGGAGACAAAAGAAGAAAAAAGTAATAAATAATAATATAAAATGATATAACATAAGGTAACGAAACTTAAAATGAAAGAGATTAGGGGGTAAAAATTGTAATTCTAGTTTATCTATCTGTTACAAAAATATGAACTAGTTAATGTGTGATGTGTCCAAACCAATTTGTGCTCGGTGATGATGTTGTCATCGCTGATGTTGGACATGGAAAACAGATTATGTGGGCCTCATATCTCATTTGAAACACTAGTCTTCACGCCGAGCCTGCACTGCACCTTCCTCCACCCTTCCTTCCCTTCAACTCGTGTGTGAAACTAGAATGGTAACACTACCTCATTCTCCAAATCTTTTTCTTCTCTCTCAATGGTCGATGGATAAAAGATATAAGGTAGACCCTCACATATTGTTGTAGACTAGAATATTAATACATCGGTTAGCTTATGCTATGCTTATGTAGTTATATACAATGAAATGAATGAAAAGAAATATCAGTTGTGTCGTGTGTGACTCCCGTTAAATACGAAAGTATAGCTTGGGCAACCTCCACCCTGTTTCCTCTTCTTTTATATATTAGAAAGTGTGGACCCAGCTGAAGAAGGCCTTCTATTTTATATGTCCAAAACTATATAGAAAGGGATGGGTGTGTGTTTGCAGAGAACAAATTAAGGAGAGGAGAAACAATGATGAGGAAGCAGAACCCAGGTGATCAATCGGTGGTGTACACCAAGATGGATGAGCCAGAGAAGGTCAAGGTGGTGAAGCTGAGCCCAAGTGAAGAACTTGCCTCGTCTCAATTCAGGTTCAACAAACCAAAACATGCCGTTGCCAGTGTCATTCCAGCCAAGAGGAGGTCTGTGAAGAGAATGATGTTTGATGACTTTGTCCAATTTATTGCCAATGCTCTCTGTCCTCGCAATGAGCCCAATGGTAGCTCCTTCAAGAAGACTAAGACTAAGACTGTATACCCACACAAAACATAGCAGCTTGGATTAATTGTCCATGGTTTCTCTCTTAGAACCTGGGCAATTTGTGTTTTTGAGGCCCCCCCATATATATATATAGAGGTATAAATAATTTTTTTGTGATTGGATACTCTTCTATGTCTATCTTATTATAATATAGTATACAAGATTTGTGGCATTTATTACATGAAATGAATTATCTATGATTCTATGGGGCACACTGTTCACCTTTCTATTTCGAATTTTTTCCTGATTCGTTAAGTCGGGTCTTTTGTAAGTTCACGTTTTCAAAGCCGTCTATGGATCATGCGAGTTATTGTTGTTGGTGAAAGAGGTACACCAGAGGGACCTTTGTTTGGTTCCTGGGTTTTGGTAAAACGGTTGAGGATACCATTTTCAGAGAGAGAGAAAGAGAGAGCTAGCCGTAGAGTTTTTGAAGGTATTTGAAGGGCTAGTGGGTTGTCTGTTTTTCAACTGTCAATAATTAGGAAATTACATTTTCTTTTGGGTTGGAGAGGTTCTGTTTGAAATTGGAAGGATTCAAGCTTATTACTTTAAATTTGCATACTATTTACTTGATTCTGATTCTGGAGTTGTATACTTGAATTTCCAAAATTATTATCAATCATTATCAGTTTAACTAGGACCAATATTTAGGCAAAGTTACCGATGTTGCAGCGAAGGTGGATGCAGTTAATAATGGTTGATGTATAAGAGTTTTCTGGTTTGCCATACTAAAATCAAAATTAACAACAGTTAAATTGTCATCAAAAAGACTCAAAACGTATACATCACATGCTGTGGTCGTCAAGAGAATTTTTTAAAAGTAATTATTGAAGGGGATGCCAAAAAAGTTAATATAGATGGAGTTTAGATGGGAGATAAAGAAAATAGTTACCATTAAGTTCTTTATAGCTTGAGTTAATACTTAATTAGTTAATAGTTAATAAGGACAAGAATAAGGTGGATGAGTGGATCACCTTTTAGTTAGGTGGGGCTTTCCATTGTAATGTACTAATGTTGATAGTTCAGCTCGGCCTTTCTTCTTAGTGATGAAGGCCATCCTTGAAAATCAATCCTATTATTTGGCTTGTATGCTTTATATGTTTTGGGTTAATGGAATTTTTCTTCAGAAGTATTTAAAAAGAAAAAAATGTTATTGATGTTGAAGGCAGAAGATTTTAAAAGAATGATCCAAAAAGTTAAGAAGAAGAAGAAGAAGAAGAAGGAAAGGATTGTAAAAGAAATCAACTACCCCCTACTTTTCCATCAATCTTGGTCAGGGTATCCGTTTCACCAGTTGAAACCCCCTCCATGGCCGCACTAGATTGATAAAACTCTAACACCTCATCCCTTCTTCCAACATTTCCATTCTTTTTTCTCCTCTCAATGTTGTGAAATTATCATGCATTTGGACATGCTTATTTTTGTAAGTTTTTTTGGTCAAACAAGATTTTTTATTTTCTGAGAAACAAAAACACACACACAATGGAGGATTTATGAAGTTCTAACATAACGAAATACCACAAATTTCATTCAAAATTTAGATAAAAATTTTTAGATGTTATACTTTAAGGGTGCGTTTGGATACAGTTGAAAACTGAAAACTGAAACTGAAAACTGAAAAACACTGTAGCGAAATAATTTTTAAATGTGTGAATAGTATCGTGGGACCCATTTTTAATGAAAAAGTTGCTGAAAAGTGAAATTTGTGGGTCCGTGAACAGTACACGATGTGCTGTGATTGGTCCAAAAAATTTTGAAAAGTCAAAGTTTGCGGCTACTGTTCATTGAACAGTGCATGAACAGTAGCCGCAACACCCAAAACGCGTGAAAAAAAAAAAAAAAAAATGGAAAAACGCAAACGCAGGATTGGGCAGAAAACGCCCAATCCAAACGCACTCTAAGTCTCTTATTAAACTGAATCATGTTGTTACATTTACCTACACACCCAAAAAAATGTTTATTTTTTTTTCTAAAAATAATTAAATTTAACCATGTTATTCATTTATCAGTAAAATTGCATAGTTAAACTTAGGGTGTGTTTGGATAGAACTTATTTTGCTGAAACTGAAAACTGAAAACTGAAAACACTGTAGCAAAATAATTTTTAAATGTGTGAATAGTACCGTGGGACCCATTTTTAATGAAAAAGTTGCTGAAAAGTGTAATTTGTGAGTCCGTGAACAGTGCATATGTGCACTGTTCACTGCAGAAAGTCAATATTTGCGGTTACTGTTCAATGAACAGTAACCGCATTACTCCAAAACAAAAAGCGTAAAAAAAAAAAATAAAAATAAAAATAAAAAAACAGAAACACAGGAACAAGAAACGCAACGCAGCTTAAGTCGAACCCAAACACACACTTAATTAAAGCACTCTTCTAAAAATTAAAAATTAAGACACCTAACGAAATGTATCAAAGACTTAAAAAATGTTAATACCGTAAAAAGCCATATCTTCTCTTTTGAGATACCCACGGCCACAAGTAAGACAATTGTTCCTTCTCTCTCTCTCTCTCTCTCTCACACACACACACAAAAGAAAAGAAAAGTAAGACCATTGTTGGATTTATATGCTTAGAGCATTCCCATCAAAACTCCTAAAATTTTTAGCATTTAGCATCTAAAAAACCAACTTTATAACATATAACACATCACTTTAGAATATTACCATCAAGTGTGTCAAATGCCAAATAACGTGTTAACTGGAATCAGTCGTTCTCTATCAATCTTTATCTACTGAAACGTTGGGTAGTAAAGGATGTCAGCAGAGCTCCCATTATCCATAAGGACTCGATGGGTGTTGTAATCCCCCACCCGTATACTAACCACGAGCGCATCGTTGTGTGGGTGGTGGAGACGCTTGGCATCTTCCTCTGTGAACCCAATGACAGGGTTGTTGATCCATGCCATCTTCGAGACGAAACTCATCAACTGGACGTTCTGAACCATCCGTAGGTAGGCTTTGCATGCCTTCTTGGACAAGTCGGATGCTATGGTTCCCCCTACGATCATCCTTATGTCTCCTACTGGGGGTCCAAGATGCTCGTTTTCTCTCTGGGCAGGTTGTCCTTGGGGTTGGTCCGTCCTTTCCTTACCAATAAACATTTGCAACTTCCTTTGCCTGATAAGAGCTTCTATTTGCTGCTTTAAGTCATAGTAGTCTAATGTATCACGATCGTGGTCGCGGTGGAAACAACAGTACTTGTCTCTAGACCTCTTACTAGGGTCTCCCTTCAACTTGTCAAGGAATATCAGGGCCCCTTCGTCCTTGATCTGCATCAGGACTTGACCAATCAGGGTGTTCAACGAGATGAAGCTTTCGAATCTTTCAATGGGAGGCTTAGAGCGTCTATCTTCCCTTCTATCTCCTGTCCTTGCTATCTTTCACCCACTGTCCTATCATGTTTCCTCCTGTCCTTCTCTCTTCTTAGGCTTCTATTTGCGAGCCAATAGTGCGTCTTCCGCGTTCAAGTACTTAGTAGCCCTATAGAGTACATCCGACATAGTCCTTGGGTCGTTTTTGTATAAAGAAAACAGAAACTTATTCTTCTGTAGCCCATTGGTGAATGCGGCACGAGTATCTTGTCATCAATTTCGTCAGTCGAAAGTGCCTCCTTATTAAAGCATGTTATGTAAGATATCTGATAGTTTG
This sequence comes from Quercus lobata, assembly GCF_001633185.2. Classification (NCBI taxonomy): domain Eukaryota; kingdom Viridiplantae; phylum Streptophyta; class Magnoliopsida; order Fagales; family Fagaceae; genus Quercus; species Quercus lobata. Next base: position 61,616,544 of record NC_044905.1, on the reverse strand, counting down.
TTGGATATCTGTAGGTTGATAAGTCTCGAACGTTGATGATCTTTGGGTTGTATCCTGTAAACAAGAAAGAATCAGAGGAGACCAGTGGGGACCGGTCAAAAGTCCTCCGATGGTGAAGTTAGTGAACTTGGAATTCTATGTAAGAAGGAAGTAATTTCTTGAATAAAAATGTCTGAATCCATTACCTTCTCATCGAAGAATCCTTATATAGTATGTGTGGAACGGTTATCTGTTTAATAACCGTTCTTAATGTCGATGAGTCCAGAGAATTGGGGGTAACTTTCATAACCACTATGGAAGTTACCTCAGTTGGACGGCTCGTTCCATAGTGGTTAATGGAGAATTTGGCACTTAGTAGTTTAATCCAGTGAACTCGTCCATCTTTCATTAAGGACGGACGAGACTACCCAGGACGGCTCGTCCTTGTCCAAATGATTAAGAATGGATAAGATTCCCGTGGGATCTCGTCCGTCCAAAGACGGACGAGGTTAGCAAGGACGCTTAGGACGATCACTTCGCTTGTCTGGTTCGCCCTAGCTGGTCTTTCATTGGACGAGCCATATGTACGAGTTTAGGAGTAGATGTTTTTTTGTGACACCATCAATATCAGCGTCTCCTCCTCCCGCTGCTTAATATTTATCACGCATGTAGTGGACTTCTTATACCTGTGCCCCCTATAAAGTGTGAAGCAAACTGTGCGCTTAGCTCCTTAAAGGTACTGATAGAGTTAGGTGTCAGTCTGCTAAACCATACCCTTGTAGGGCCTTTTAACGTAGTTGGGAAGGCTCGACACATGATCTCATCTGCCACGCCTTGCAAGTGCATGAGGGTTTTGAATGACTCCAGGTGGTCTAAAGGATCCTTTGATCCGTTGTAGGCTTTTACCTGTGGTATACGGAACTTGGGTGGTAGGGGGAATGAAGTGACAGGTGAGGTAAAGGGCAAGTCCGTTCTATGGACTAATTTTTCGAGGTCGCTTAACACCCGTCCGTTGAAGGCTTTCATCATGAAGTTCATCCTCTCATTCATCATCTACATCTCTGTGACTATGTATGGTGGTGCTGTTTCTGTGACGGCGGCTGGTATCTTGTCGCTCCTGTCTGCTTGAGGCGTGGCTGCCTTCCAGTCCCTATCGGTCCTTTCTTTCGACACTGGTGCCCTCTTGCTCCTCTTCGTGACTATTGGGCCTCACATCCCTTTGGCGCAACTGCTCCTTTAGGTCATGGTTCTGCTTAGTGAGGCGTTCTCCTGCCACAGCTAGTGTCTACACTTGTCTTTCAAGGGCAGCGGCACATGGTTCTTCGTTATTGTTGGTTGCCATTGAACGAGTAAGTACCATGCAGCTTTTTCTCTTGGAAGCGTTAGCAGTCTAATCTCTTTCCCACAGACAGCGCCAACTGATGATGTTGAAATTCGTCAACAAGCTACGCAGTCCTTACGTGCTCTAGAAAAAACCTGTACAACAAAGAAGAAAAGAAAAACCCTACAGAGAGCACCGGTGTGGTACCAGCCAAATACCCTCCGAAAGTCAAGTTAGAAAATGTTCACAACTCTGTAGTGCCAAAGCTGGGGAAATTATGCGTACCTCGGTTTCTGAGGGTTTTGGGTTTTTATAGTAGTGTAGAATTGACCTTGGTTTTCTTGGGTAAGAGGATGTTTTCCTTACGAGGAAGATCCTAATAAATGTACGTATTTCACGGGATTCTTCCCATATAAGGATTCCATTGACCAGAGTCAATCGTAGGGCGCAAGATATTTCCCTTTAGGACTCCTTGGAGCTTACTCAAGCCGTGTTGGTGCCACGTGGCCTTACTATCCGTCAATCCCGTGTCCGTATACCAAAGATCCATCCACTATGGGGAACCGTCCATCGTGTGAACTCTCCGTCCGGCGCCTCAATTTTATGCGTTTTAAAAATCCATTATCTTAGCACCGTCGCCTATGGCAAACTTGTTTGGATGAATCCGTCTACCTCAATTTTACCCTCTTCAACGCTGTTAGTCTAACAGTGACAGACACCTTTTATTGGCGGAGATGAAAGGGCACTAAAGCTAAAGTGGAATGCCTGCCACGGCTCCAGTGAATATGGTTGTTCAATACTTCGTTGCCTTCGGTGCAATTTCAATCTCTATATCCATTCTCTCAATCTCTATGAAAGACGTGTCAAATGCCAAATCCACTGAAATGTAAATTCAGTTAACGACACTTAAGTTCTTGTCAAAGGACTCAACATGTATGCATCACATGCGGCAGTGTCGTTAAAGAGAATTTTTCAAAAGTAATTTTTTTTTTTTTTGATAAGTTAAGAGAATTTTTCAAAAGTAATTATTGAATGGGATACAAAAAAAGTTATATATTAGATTAGGTGGAAGATGAATAAAGCAAATAGTTGATAATAACGTCACTTGGTCCCCATTGATATATTGTAATTGATAATAAAGCAAATGGTTCTATTGAATTTTTCTCGTTATGTATTGTAATTGTTTGGTTTTTCTGCTTTCATTAATAAAGTTTTGGGCCTCTTGGCCCCCAGGGCGGTCATCTCCCAAAAAAAAAACGTCACTTGGTCCTCCCCTTACCATTTAATTCTTTTTTGTTTGAGTTATTAGGGACAAGAATAAAGTGTCGAGCTTAGTAATGTAAGCTTATAATTAAGTTGGCATAACCTTCTCAAAAAAAAAAAAAAAAAAAAGTTGGCATATAAAGATAATTGAAAATATAGTAAAATTGGTTTGGTTGGTATTTAATGGTCTACTGGGATGAATTTGACTTTAGTTTGTCTTCTCCCATCCTTGGATTAATGGGCAGGTACTTATATGTTCAATAATAATAATAACATTAATTGAAATAAAAATAAATAAAAAGAGAAGAAGAGGGAAAAAAAAAATAGAGTAAGGTGTCTCACCTTTTAGTTAGTTGGGCATTTTGACTATAATGTTGATGTTTCAGTTTTGCCTCAACTTTTTCCTTTTAAGCACTAACATCCAATCCAGGAATGCATACCAATCTCTCTTTTACACACTAAAAACTTACTTTATTTATTTTACTATCTCATTACAATTCACTCAATATCTCAGTTTCTATTTTTACATACAACATAATAAAATAATATAAACCAAAACACAATAAAATAACAAACTACTCCATAAAATATTATATAGCTCTCCTATCTCTAACACACCATAAGATATTTGCCAATAAAATAATAATTTTTTTTTTACATCCTAAGCTACAGTTGGTTCACATATATGAGAACCAGCTGTTCACAGATGGTAAAAAAAAAAAAATTAGAAACCCACCCCTGAATGTAGCTGCTTTTTGTCTTGTTGGTTGCTAAAATAGCAAATGTTTTACATCCTCTAATGCTAGTGCTAAGGTGGTGAAGGCCATCCCAAAAAATCAATCCTATTTGGCCTGTATACTCTCTATTTTTGGTTAATGGAATTTTTCTTCAAAAACATTTAAAAAAAAAAAAAAATGAAATCTATGTTGAAGGCAGAAGATTTTAAAAGAATGGTCCAAAGAATTAAAAAGAAAAGGAAAAGGACTGTAATCAATAACTACCCTCTTAGATTTCCATCAATCTTAATTTCTTGCAAAGGTTGTCCATCTCATCAGTTGAAACCCCCCTACACGGCCACACATGACACAACCCATGCACCTTCTTCCCTCCTTCCTTGCCTCATCATCGTCCCATAGCCGAATGGATAAAAATAATAAAATTTAATTATGTGATTCTTTTTTCTTTTGAAAATCTAATAATGTAATTTATTTATCAATACAATTACAAGATTAAATTTAATTAAAACACCTAAAGAGTTGTATCTCTATCAAAGTGTGTGGATCCATACACATACCATGAAAGGAAATATGCACACATCCAATACATGAGATATCTTCTTCATAAATAGACTTGGTTTATACTATGACACTTTCTTTTCTTTTTTGGTTTGTGATATTCTATTGATGGTGGATATATTTTTTTCTCAATTCGGAAAGATTCCAGATTTTATTCTCAAGTGTGTTTGGTAAGCAAAAAAGGCCAACATTTTTGCTTATTTGGGTAGTTTCCTGTTTTCACTGCCCAAAAAAAAAAAAAAAAAACTTATTCTTTTTTGGATTTGGCTTACCTCTAGTACTTTTTTAACTGTACATGTTCTTTTGTTTTAAATATATAATAACAAATGGTAATAGATTTTAATCTCCACATTTTATTTAGTTAGTAAGTAATGTGGTAGTCTTTTATTAAAACAAAATAAGATTCTTTTTTATAAAGTATTAGAAGTAAGCTAAACCCTTCTTTTTTCACCGCTCTTTTTCTACCATTTTAACTAGTAAATAAGCAAATCAACAAAGCTCATGTATCCCATAAAAAATAAAAATAAAGTTCACGTAACTGTTACTATTTGGATTTTGAATCTGAATTACATTTTAGGGTGAATGTTTAGCTTCTAAAGTTTGAAAAAAAAAATATATGATACATATTTAATTAATAAATATTAATAAATAAAATATCAATTTAGGATTGTAAAAAACAACATAAGTAATTTAAATAAAATTTGTTCAAAGAAGATTGAACATAATTTAATCATTTACATACTTCTATATTAAGATTTTAGATAAAACCCCATAAAAAAAATGTTAAAAATTCTTTTTTATTTTATTTTTTGGATAATTCTATAATTAGAATGGGAGGGTGATTTTAACCCTAAATTTTTGTTGAAAATACAAAAAAAAAATATATATATATATATATATATCAATTGAGCTATAAAGTTCTTGCCCATGCTGACAATTATATATACACACACAAACAAAGCTGAAAGAAAATCCAATTAGATTTTAATTAGAATCTATTTTTACACCACGTATCTCATTTGTGTCAAATGAGTTAATTCGGTATAGAAAACAAGGAATACAATATAAATAAATCATAAATAACATAATCATATATCTAACTCTATATATAAAATTAGAAAAAGAGAGAGTTTTAATGATTTTACTTTCATGAGTAACTTAAAATATTTCAAATTTATAAATCATTTAAGTAATACTATGAATATGTACAATTCTCTACTAACTAGGTAAAAACACATTTATTTTATATGTGTGTATATGTGCGTTCACTACAATTGTTTTTAATTGTACTCATTCATATGCACAAATTATAAACTAGTTCTACTAAAAGACAAAACCCAACAATTTAGCTAAGGAAGTAGTTTTTCACCAAAGATTAATTGCATTATAAAGACAATATCAAAGCTATAAGAACTATTGCACTTATCAAAAAATACATAAAAAATCGAGATTGACATTGAAGGTAATGGTTCCTGTATGGGCTTGTTTTGGGGTCTAAGCCCAATAGGTAGGTGATTATGGCCTAATGAGCCCTAGACAATGAATTTGTAGAGAGCGGATTACAGAACTGGGCCCCCATGAAGTGAGTATTAGTTAACTTTGGGCCATACAACAATTGAACATAGGAATATCTCCTTTATATCCACTGGATATTCGGTCCGAGGAGACGTGTGGGTGCACTTCTGTTCTTGATCAAAGGCTATGGTCTTTCTCTTTTTCTTCTGTTCTTCCTTCCTCCTCTTTTTCGATCCCCTCCTCATGGGGATTCCCTTCTCTTATATAGCCTCCTTGAAGTCATCAGAACCTTACACTTGTTGATCATCTGGACCTTCACTTGAGTGTCCATCCCATCGGACATCTCCCCTATTTTTCTGTGAGTTGTAGTGGCCAAGGTAACACTGTTCACCTGTCCTCTCCACATTAATACGGCCAGAAAAGTAGCTTCCCTGTATTTAATGCGGCAGCTGTAATCTCTCCCTTGACATCCTATACTCTCTTCCCTCTCCCGGGCTTGTGGGGCTCATCCCTGCTACCAATACTTGTTGGAGTGATTCTTTATTGCTGGTAGGATGCATGTTTGAGCCATATTTGGCACGTCCGAGGAGACATTCCTCCTCGGACCGCCTTTTAGATAAGTTTGGGCCCATAAGAGTTGGGCCGGGAGCCCTTTTGGCGCCCCACTTTCTCCTCGGATGTGGCTGGACTCTGTATGGGGCTCAAGGCCCATTGTTTGATCTGGGGACTTTACCCCTACAATAGCCCCTCAAAATTCCGGTTCTTTCCCTCTTATCCGAGGAGAAAAATGCGGGATTTTGACATTTATGGGGTCATTTATTGTGAATTCTTGTTTCACCCGTGTGGAGGTACGCCCCCACATGCCTCATTATTGCTAATGGCGCTTCGTAACCCACGAGGTGCTAATTATTGCGCTTGGCGGCTTTATGTCCTTCCAATCCAATGGTGGGGTGCTAGATCAACGGTTGATATTTTTTCCGTTTCTCTGGGCGAGAGTAAGCCCGTTCAGTTTCTCCCCGGTATATAAGATTTCCAAGGGAACTTACTCCCATTTTTTTAAAAAGCACTCAAGCGTCCCAGAGCACTCCAGCACCTTCTTTTGCAAAGCTTTCAAAACTCCACAGACATTCCCTTGAAGATTCCCGACAAGTTCTTCACAACCTCGAGAAACTTAGGATTTTCGCTCCCGTAAGTGCTCATTTCCCTTCCGTTGCCTTTCCCGGCTTTCTTCCTTAAGTAAACCTTCTTCACGTCGCCTAGGGTTAGGGGGATGGGTAAGCTTGAGAAACTGGTAGACTTACCGGCTGGTATGGAAGGCTTCAGGGCCAAATACCGTATCCTGCCGGGAGTAGGTCTAGAATATTGCTCCTTGGAAGAGGTTTTAATCAAGAGAAAGACGGGGCAGGTCGCCATTCCTATGATAGCCTTCATAGAGGGAGGAATGACGATCCCTATGGGGAGGATAACCAGGGATTATCTGCGGGGTCATAGGCTGGCCCCCCACCAATGTGTAGCGAACATGTTCTGAATCCTGGGATGCGTAGACGCTCTGAACAAACAGATGAACCTTGGTCTCTCATGGCACGATGTAGTTTATCTATATGAATGTCATAGCCTCAACGAGTCGTATTACCTGAAATCCAGGTCCGACGAGGTGAGGCTGATATCCTGCCTTCCCAAGTCCAACAAAGGCTTAAAGGATGACCTTTTGATCGTCTCTGGAGCATGGCACGACGGTATTCACTGCCCCGTTAGGGCAGGAACACCAGGTGAGGTACTGTAGGGTCAGACTCCTCGGAGGGGGTCTTAGCCTCGAGTTTTCTTTTCCTTATTTCAGTTTTAGCTTTGATTATTTGCCTTCTCGTACTAACGTAGCCCCAGCTTTGGGATTTGCAGATAAAGAACAAACGACTCCTCGGCCAAGTTTGGTGAATGTCCAAGCTTTGAACTTCCTCCTAAGGTCCGAGATTTTTGTGAGTGAGGACGGACAATTGCGTGCTGCCCCTTTAATCTTGGACTACGAGCCCCTTTCGCGCGCTCTAGTGGACGCTAGTCAAGCCATCAGGGCTGGAAGTCCTCGATTAGCGTGCATCGACATCTCTAAACTAGGTTTCCTTGCTCGGAGAGACTTACGTCCCGTCCAACTGCCTGCTCAGCGCGTTCTTCTCGCAACAGTTGTCCCAGGAGAAGGAGCTGATTCCTCGCACTCGTCCCTTGAGGATCAGATAGACCAATTCCACTTCGCCAAGGAGGGAGAGGTATCGGCCAGGCTTGTAGAGCTCTCAAACTCCAATTCGAACATAGACCGTGCCTCGGCAACTCCCAACCTTGGTTTGGTAATTGCACAAGTTGATATTAGCCAAGAGATCGAGGAAGAAGGCATGGATTTGAAGCCAAGGTCCGGTCTTAGGGGCCTCCTATCCAACAGAAATAAGGGGCAATCTTCCAGAGATGCCCCTAAGGAGCAGGCTACATCCAAGCTTCCTCCTCCTCCTCCTCCTCCTCCCTCCACAACTGACCCAGCGCTACAACCTCTTCCCAACTTGAGGTGAAAGAGGCCAGTGGAAGAGCTGGAAGAGGGCGAGGTCGGCCCCGAGAAGGCCAAGCAGCAAAAGAAGGGCAAAGAGCCCAAAGACAAAAGAACAAATCCGTTGACAGCCGAGATGAGGCGGCTCTGAGGAGGGAGCAGCGGACCTGGTCCCCATGCTTGGAGTTGGACGGCGCCCCTATCTCGTGGGAGTCCCAATGAGGATAGGCGTCCTATCTGGCTGAGGCTTTGCAGCAACCCCTTCTCCTGCCACGTGACATGAAGGGGTTCCGGGAGACTTGGCAGCCAAATCTCTTTATGTCGCTGAAGAGAGATATGGCCATGGTGAACGGAGACTCTTCCCTACCCAGCTTCTTCCTACTGCACCTATCTATTTATTATTTTCTTTTAATCAATTTTCCATTACTCTCATGCAGGTCACTCAACAAATTTTTGTAGCCGAGGAATGGGCCAAGAAGCCTCGTGAAGACCTGCATGCTGAGGTTAAGTCTCGCATCGCTGTGGAGAAGGCTACTGGCGCCCTCAGGCTGGAAAAGGATCGCCTGAATAATGAAGTGAAGAATGCGCAAAAGGCTCGTGCTAGCGTCGAGGCCGGACTCAAAACCACTACCAAGCAGGCTAAGGATCTGCGCCAACAGCTTCATCTGTCCAAGATAAACCTCGCGACTGAGAAGCAGATGGTCTCAGACCTCAAGGCCGAGCTATCAAAGGCCAAAGAGGCGGCTCGCATGGCCAGGGAGGCGGCCGAGGCTGCGGTGGCAACCTCATATGAACGTGGAGTAACGAATACCGAGGCTAGACTGACCAAGGAGGTGGCTACAGTATGTAGGGATTACATTACGATGTCTTGGGGGGTGGCCTTGGACCGGGCGGTAGTTCCAACGGACTCCAATCTCAGGAAAGTTGAGAATATCTTCTTTCCAGAAGATATTCATGAGATTCCGGACTAGGTTCCTCCTGAGAAATCCTTCCCTGCGAAGGTCACAACCTCGGATTCCCATATACCTGAAGCTGAGGAGGTGCAACCGATTGCAAAGGACAAGTCGCCCGAGGACACTCTCACAATTAGGGATGTTGTCGCGCAAGCTAAGGAGACTTTTCCCAAGCCCAAGGCAGGAGATGATCAACCTGAGCCATCAGCCCCTGCAAAGAGTTCTACTTAGGACCAAGCCTAGGACATTAGTGTAGGACTTTATTTGTAACTGCCTTCTTTATCCCTTACATTTTGTTTTGCTAAAGTTTGTAAAAGAACTCTTGTTGGAATTCAATGAATGATGTCATTTTCCTTTGAATTTTGTTGCACTACTCCCTTTCCTGCTTTCATTATGAATGAATTTCTGTTATGCTACTAATTGTTGAGAACCAAACGTTATTCGAGATTTAAACAATGTGGTCAAGCATGAATGAATGTGAAAGAAAAATGATGGTTAATAATTAGATAAGACTGCGTCGAGGTTAATTTCCCCCAAGCCTGTGGTCCGAAGGACCAGGCAGGACTTAGGTTTTGTTTAACACTTGGAGAAAATTGCACAGTTCTTAATATCCTCCAAGCCTGTGGTCCGAGGAGTCAAGCAGGGCTTAGGTTTTGTTAAACCCTTAGTTGAAATTGTCTAGCAGTTAATTTCCCCCAATCCTGTGGTCCGAGGAGCCAGACAGGACTTAGGTTCTGTTTAACCCTTAATTGAAATTGTATAGCAGTTAATTTCCCCCAATCCTGTGGTCCGAGGAGCCAGGCAGGACTTTAGGTTCTGTTTAACCCTTAGACGAAGAAATTGCACAGTTTTTAATTTTCCCCAAGCCTGTGGTCTGAGGAGCTAGGCAGGACTTGGGTTCTGTTTAACACTTAGTAGAAATTATACAGCAGTTAATTTCCCCCAATCCTGTGGTCCGGGGAGTCAGGCAGGATTTAGGTTCTATTTAACCCTTAGTAGAAATTATACGACAGTTAATTTCCCCCAATCCTGTGGTCCGGGGAGCCAAGCAGGACTTGGGTTCTGTTTAACCCTTAGTTGAAATTGTATAGCAGTTAATTTCCCCTAATCCTGTGGTCCGAGGAGCCAGGCAGGACTTGAGTTCTGTTTAACCCTTAGACGAAGAAATTGCACAGTAGTGTGGCGCCAAGAATTACAACTTTCATTAATAGTAGTACCTTTTCAAGTTATTTACATTCCAAGGGCGTGGCACTACACGTTCATCCAAATCTTCTAAAAAGTAGGCCCCTGCGTCGGCTATGGAGGTGATACGATATAGGCCTTCCCAATTTGGTCCGAGTTTTCCCCATGTAGGATTTCTTGCAGTGCCCAGGACCTTCCTCAATACCAGATCCCCGGGTGTCAGGAGCCTTGGCTTCACCTTGGCATCGTAACCTTGCTTGAGCTTTTGCTGATAGTAGGCAAGTTGGACCATTACACTCTCCCTTCTTTCCTCGATGAGGTCCAAGCTCTTTTCCAGAAGTCCGTTGTTACCACTAGGGCAGAATGCGCTGGTCCTCTATGTTGGGAAGTTTATCTCTAGAGGAATAACAGTCTCGGCCCCATAGGTCATCGAAAAGGGGGTTTCCCTTGTGGACCTGCGAGGCGTGGTACGGTACGTCCACAAGATTTGGGACAACTCTTCTACCCATCTTCCCTTCGGGTCGCCTAACCTCTTTTTCAACCCATTCGCTATGGTTTTGTTAATGGCTTCAGCCTTCCCATTACCCGTGGGTAAGCCTGTGTGGAGTATCTATTGGCAATTCCCAACTTGCTACAATATCTTCTGAAAACTTTACTATCAAATTGGAGACCGTTGTCCGAGATCAGGGTGTGAGGGACTCCGAATCTAGTGACGATATTTTTCCAAACAAATTTCTTGGCATCAACGTCTCTAATGTTTGCCAGTAACTCAGCTTCGACTCATTTTGTGAAATAATCCGTGCCGACAAGAAGAAATCTTTTGTTCCCCGTTGCTTTAGGAAATGATCCTAGGATGTCTAGGCCCCACTGTGCGAATGGCCAAGGGCTGGACAGCGGATTAAGGGTTCCGCCTGGCTGATGTATATTTGGGGCGAACCTTTGGCATTGATCGCACTTCTTTACAAATTCTTGTGCCTCTTTCTGCATGCTCGGCCACCAATAACCTTGCGTTATGGCCCTCTGAGACAGGGACCTACCCCCCGTATGACTTCCGCAAATCCCTTCGTGTAATTCCTCCAAGATAAGTTCAGTGGCATCTGGGTGCACACACAGCAAGTAAGGTGCTGAGAATGAGTGCTTGTATAGTTTGGAGTCCTCAGACAGCCAGAATCGAGAAGCCTTTCTTCTAATCTTGTCGGCCTCGTTCTTATCTTCTGGTAAGGGTCGTGCTTTAAGAATAGTACTAGAGAATCCATCTAGCTAGGCCCTGCCCTGATGCTGTGAACCCGTACTGAGTTGGTCCTCGCCATCATTGGGTGGTAGAGATCTTCTACGAGAATAACCCGAGAAAGTGGCTGAGCCGAGGAGGTGGCGAGCATTGCAAAAGAGTCAACATGGGTGTTCCTGCTCCTAGACACGTGCATTAGATTGAAGTGACAGAAATGGGCCCGCAAGCGCTTGACTTGGACTAGGTACTCTTGCATTCTTTCATCCCTCGCCTCCAATTCCCCATTTACTTGTCCCACAACGAGTCTTGAGTTCGAGAACATGTTCACGGATTTTCCACCCAGTTTTCGGATCATTGACATTCCTTCCAATAGTGCCTCATACTCTGCTTCGTTATTCGTGACCGAGAAACCCAGCCTCAACGATTTTTCGATGGTGATCCCCTTGGGGGAGACCAAAACGAGCCCCACCCCTGAGCCCCTTTGGTTGACCGCACCGTCAATGTGTGCTTTCCAACAACTGGGCTCTTGCTGAGAGATTGCACTGATCAGTTTCCCGTCAGGGTTTAGTGTCGTTCCCCCTCCTTCTGGTGTGGGCTTTGCAAATTCAGCTACTAGATCCGCGAGAACCTGACCCTTCACAGCGATGTGAGGCATGTACTTAATGTCGAAGGTGCCCAGAATCGTCCCCCATTTTGCTATTCTACCAGTGTAGTCGGCACTCCGGAGTATGGATCTCAACGGAAGTTGGGTTAGTACAACAACAGTATGTGCCTAGAAATAGTGGGGGAGCTTTCGCGTGGCTTGTACGATTGCCAAGACGGGATTTTCGAGGGGGAGGTAACGGATTTTGCCTCGTGCAGCGATTTGCTTACGTTGTAGACGGGCCGTTGTGTGTCGTTGTCTTCTCGGATCAGCACTAAGCTCACTGCGTTAGGGGCTACAGCAATGTAGGCGAATAGCATCTCGTCGGCCTCAGGATTGGACATAATTGGTGGCCGGGTCAGGTATTCCTTAAGCTGCGGGAAAGCTAAAGCGCACTCTTCAATCCACTCGAAGCCTTTCCACTTGTTTAATAGGAGGAAGAAAAGCATGCATCTGTCCACCGAGCGGGAAATAAAACGATTTAAAGTGGCAATCATGCCAGTAAGCTTTTGGATCTCTTTGGGGTTCCGAAGAGGCTGCAGGCTCTGGATAGCTCTAATTTGGTCGGGGCTGACTTCGATGCCTTTTTGGGTCACCATGTAACCTAAGAATTTCCCTGATCCCACCCCAAATGAACACTTGGACGTGTTTAGGCGCAGCCTGTACTTTCTCAGAATTCGAAAGACATCGCCGAGGTCTCTAACATGGTTGGGCACTAATTTGCTCTTTACCACCATGTCGTCTATATAAACTTCAATGCTCTTACCCATCTGCTGTTCAAACATCCTAATCATCATCCTTTGGTAAGTTGACCCGGCATTCCTTAAGCCAAAGGGCATTACTTTATAATGATAATTTCCGACGGGGGTGACAAAAACCGTTTTTTCTTGGTCCTCAGCAGCCAGGGGTATCGATGGTAGCCTTGGAAGGCATCCAAAAAACTCATTCGAAGGTGTCCCACAGTCGAATCCACCAATTGGTTTATCCGCGGCATGGGAAAAAGGTCCTTCAGACAAGCCTTATTTAGGTCCGTGAAGTCTACACAGACCCGTCATTTCCCACTCTTCTTTTTCACCATGACTGTGTTGGCCAGCCATTCGGGGTAGAACACCTCCTTGATAGCCCCTGTTTTCTTCAATTTTGTAACCTCCTCTCTCACGGTGTCTACATGCTCTTTCGACGGTCGCCGAGGAGGCTGCTTCTTAGGTGTTACGGCTGGGCTAACATTAAGGTGGTGGAAAATGAAATCTGGGTCAACCCCAGGGGCCTCGTAGGCATCCCAAGCAAACACATCCACATTCTATCTAAGAAAATCAATTAGCGTCTCCTTCTCTTGGGGCGGTAATTCTGAGCTGACCTGAAAAAACCTCTTTGGGTCTGATTTGACAAGAACTTTCTCCAAATGCTCGCAACTCGCTTCCATGGTTGGTCCCCCACTACCCGAGACCAAGGCCGGGGTCGTTAATTACTATAAGTCATTCTCGGCTGAGGTGGAGGGCTTAATACTCGGTCGTCACAAGATTGCTGACACCATGCATTGTCGGGCCATGGCCTGGTTACTTCTTTCACTCGACCTTCCGATGGATACTTCACCTTTTGGTGTAAGGTTGATGACACAACCCCTAAGGCATGGAGCCACGGTCGGGCTACGATGGCGGTGTAGGGGGAGTATGCGTCTACCACTATAAAGTCCACCTCCACCACATCCGAGTCTGTTTGTATAGGCAGCCTAATCATGCCTTTTGGAGTGACGGTTTTTCCCTCGAAACTCACTAATGGGGAATCGTATGCTGTCAGGTCCTCCGGTTTTAGCTTCAACCCCTTGCACAAGTCGGGATACATCACTTCCACGACGTTGCCCTGATCGACTAACACCCTCTTAACGTCATATCTACCGATCCTGAGCGTGACAACTAGGGCATCGTCGTGGGGTTGGAGGGTTCCCAGTTTATCCTCATCCGAGAATCTGATTAGGGGTGTGGCCATCCCCCTAGCCCTCTTGGTCTCCTTGTCGTCAGCTTCGGAGGGGAGTCTGCCTACCGACATTATTCTGAAAGGATAGGAGCCGGTCCTCCCCAGCGCGGCGAGAATGACATTTTTCGTGCCAACGGGTGGTCTCAATGTGCTTTGCCTTGTTTCGATGTTCGACTGCTCTTGCCATCCGACAGGGTGGTGCAGCAAGTGTCGCAACTTCCCCTCTCGGACCAGCCAGTCTAAGTGCTTTTTCAGATTTCTGCAATCATCGGTAGCGTGACCCGTCTCTTGGTGATACACGCAATACAGATTCTGGTTATGTTTTGCAGGATCACCTGCCATCCTCCTTGGCCATTGAAAGAACGGTTCGTTCTTCACTTTCTCTAGGATCTTATGTAATGGTTCTTGGAACACAGCATGGACTGCCTGTGCTCCTGTGGATCCAAACTGCTCCGAGTAATCCCTTCTCTGTCGATTGCTGCTGTTAAAGCAGTCCGACGTGAAGTCCCTCCTCTCTTGAGGGACAACCTTCGTTTTGCCCTTTCCCGTCTATTGGTCTTCTTCGACTCTCTTGTACTTGTCGATTCTGTCCATGAGTTGGCGCACGCTAATGACCGGTTTACCTATCAAGGACTTCCTTAAACCATGCTCTGTCGGCAAGCCCCTCTTGAATGTGCTAATGGCGACGTCATCGTAATTTCCTTCTATCTCATTATACATTTCCCAGTACCTGTCTGAATAGGCCTTCAGTGTCTTTCCTTCTCGTATGGACAAGGATAGGAGGGAATCTAGGGGCCGAGGGACTCTGCTGCTGGTAATGAAGTGGGAACCAAAAGCCTGTGTCAGCTGCTTGAAGGAATTTATGGAGTTTGGCTTGAGGCCATCAAACCATCTCATTGCCATAGATCCCAAGCTAGATGGAAACATTTTGCACATCAACGCCTAGTCCCTGGAATAGATGGCCATCCTCTGGTTGAACTGGCTTATGTGCTCTACTGGGTCCGTCTGACCATTATATATGGCAAAGGTTGGTTGGTGGAACCGCCGAGGAAGCTCAGCCCCCTCTATCCTACGCGTGAAAGGCGACTGGGAAATGCGGTCCAGGGCCTTACTCATGGCATCGTTTGCTAGGCCTTGGTAAGATGGGCTTTTGTGGCCGCGTTTGCGAGGTTCCTCTTCCTCATAGGAAAAGGTTTCACTTGGAGGGGTTCTTGATCTCCGTCTGTACTCATTGTCCTCCTCATCGCTAGTGTTCGAGCCAGGAGAAAGACGTTTTCGTTGCGCTCAGCGTAACTTCTTCTTCAAGTCGTCGATTTCTTACTGTAGAGCCTTGTGATCGTTTCGCTTATGGGATGCGTGACCTTTCCCTTTCGAGCGACTTCTGCTCATGTGGGAGGTGTTTACACTACCCTCTCGCTGCTTGTCTTGACCTTTCTCCCGTTCGAGGTTCAAAAAGTTGTCTTGCCATTGGGAGTCTGTGTGTTCGGTTTGACACGGACCTGATCCTTCCATTTCTAACGGTTTCACTTGTCGAGGCACAAGTTCTCCCCACAGACGGCGCCAATTGTATAGGCTTGTTTTGGGGTCCAAGACCAACAAGTAGGTGATTATGGCCCAAGGAGCCCTAGACAATGAATTTGTAGATAGCGGGTTACAGAATTGGGCCCCCACGAAGTGAGTGTTAGTTAACTTTGGGCCATACAACAATTGAACATAGGAATATCTCCTTTATGTCCACTGGATATTTGGTCTGAGGAGATGTGTGGGTGCACTTCTATTCTTGATCAAAGGCTATGGTCTTTCTCTCTTTCTTCTGTTCTTCCTTCCTCCTCTTTTTCGATCCCCTCCTCATGGGGATTCCCTTCTCTTATATAGCCTCCTTGAAGTCATCAGAACCTTACACTTGTTGATCATCTGAACCTTCACTTGAGTGCCTGTCCCATCGGACATCTCCCCTATTTTTCTGTGAGTTGTGGTGGCCAAGGAAACAATGTTCGCCTATCCTCTCCACATTAATGCGGCCAGAAAAGTAGCTTCCCTGCATTTAATGCGGCAGCTATAATCTCTTCCTTGACATCCTATACTCTCTTCCCTCTCCTGGGCTTGTGGGGCTCATCCTTGCTACCAATACTCGTTGGAGTGATTCTTTATTGCTAGTAGGATGCATGTTTGAGCCATATTTGGCACGTCCGAGGAGACATTCCTCCTTGGACCGCCTTTTAAATAAGTTTGGGCCCATAAGAGTTGGGCCGGGAGCTCTTTTGGCGTCCCACTTTCTCCTCGGATGTGGCTGGACTCTGTATGGGGCTCAAGGCCCATTGTTTGATCTGGGGACTTTACCCCTACAGTTCCTAACATTATGTTTAGTATTTAATAACTGGAAAAAAAAAAAAAAAAGTATCTAATTAGTTTAGGATTTCTAAATTATCTCTTCCAATGTTTTAGAGCCATTGTTTCTCAACAAAAAAATAATAATAATAATAATAATGTTTTATAGCCATCGCCTTCTAGGTCCAAAATTGTGAGCTAGAATAATCCAAATATAATATGCTATTACTAGAAATAACAGTCCCACATTGTACAAGAAGAAGAAGAAGAAGAAGAAGAAGATCTCCATTTTAAGATGTTCCAAGGACACTCATTAAGAGTAGGGACAATCATTTTCTATCAATCAGTGAAGTGGACAAAACTCAAGCAATTTGTGGTTGTTTTTCTATAATGAGCACCTGTCTACAATGACCCGCTGTCACTACCAGCACCAAATCTTAGTTTCGATGGTATTGAAGTTGAAGGTTGAGAAATTTTGCACAGTTTGTAGTAGTAAAACTAACAAATTTACCCCAACTATTATTACAATATTGAGTTTATGCCATTTTTTTCTGAAAAAAAATAAAAAAAAATAAAAATAAGAAATAAAAAAGAAAAAAGAAAAAAAAGAAAGAGTAATAAGCGCTTCCATGCCCACAAAAAAAGGCTATCAAGTAAACTTTTGTCTTTTTTTTTTGGTAAACGAACCTTTGTTTTTTTAATTACACATTTGGTTTTATGTTCTAAAATGGTATTAACCTTTCAAATGTTTCAGTTTAATCTTTTTAACTTTTTAAATTAGAGTAACAAAGGTCCCTTGAAAAGTATGATGTGAGTATGTGACAAATAAAACGCTAGAATCATGCACAAATATGGAAGTGAAGCCCGAGTGGCAATTGATGATGGCACTAATGTCTTCCTTTTTTAACTCAATGCAAATGTTAAAAAGGTTTCTAATGTGTTACATAGGGTTCGTTTGGATTGAATTTATTGTTGCTGAAACTTCCAACTGAAAACACTGTAGCAAAATAATTTTTAAATGTGTAAATAGTGTCGTGGGACCCATTTTTAATATTTTTTAATGTATGAACAGTACTGCTACAATGATAAACAGTGCATGAACAGTAACGAAACAGTGCGTGAATAGTAAAAATTGTCTCCTAAACAGTAAAATCACTGTTCTTGCGCAGAAAAAAAAAAGACTAAAAACGTGTTGCAAAATGTAGACGTAGGATTAAGTTGAATCCAAATGCCCTCATAGTGTGTGTACTTTGCCGCTTCATGAGCAGCTGCGTTTCCACTTCTTTTAACCCAAAAAATCAAACATGAAACAAAAGATTTTGCCGACAACCAAATGTTAGACACCAAAGAAGTGGAAATGCTGCTGCTGCTCATGAAGCGGCAAAGTACACACAGTTGTCCTGTTCTTCGTTTTCTATCTATACGGGCAATCTTCCAGCCTCAGTGGCTTCAGCTTGTAAGAAAGATGCTCATGCTTTGTCTTTTTCTTGTTCTTTTGAAACATATTGAAGGTTATATATATATATATATATATATATTTATATATTTATTTATTTATTTATTTAACTGTCACTGATGCTCCTTGTTAGCATTACTGTTTTGTAGAGAATTTAACCAAAATCCCAACTGTTAAAGTGGGCCCATGTGTGGCTTGAATTACCACAAGCCCAAGTCAGTCTAAGTCACCTTAGTTGACCAAATCCTATTTGTAATAGGAACCTCATTAGCCGACTTAACATATATATCTATATATATGTGATTAGGTGCGGCAAAAAGAGTGCAATAGTAATGATTCCCAATAACCTAGCAAGTGCAGCCGTGTGAGAGAGTTAGGGTGTAATTGGGAATTGGGTTTCTTGAGAGTGTTCTTGTGCACTATTGTATTTTCCCTGATAATAGTGAAATCCCTGCAACTCCGTGGACGTAGGCAAATTACCGAACCACGTAAATATTGTCTTATGCGTGTGATTGTTTTCTTTGGAGTGTGTTTTCTCTATTTGTTTTGTTTCTCACAAGTTGAGATTTTGGTTAAATTCCCTACACCAACCTGTGAGAAACCCAAAAAAAAAAAAAAAAAAAAAATTATCTAACAGAAAAAAAATTATCTAACAGTTAATTTCCCCCAATCCTGTGGTCCGAGGAGCCAGACAGGACTTAGGTTCTGTTTAACCCTTAATTGAAATTGTATAGCAGTTAATTTCCCCCAATCCTGTGGTCCGAGAAGCCAGGCAGGACTTAGATTCTGTTTAACCCTTAGACGAAGAAATTACACAGTTGTTAATTTCCCCCAAGCCTTTGCTCCGAGGAGCCAGGCAGGACTTGGGTTCTGTTTAACACTTAGTAGAAATTGTACAGCAGTTAATTTCCCCCAATCCTGTGGTCCGGGGAGCCAAGCAGGACTTAGGTTCTGTTTAACCCTTCGTTGAAATTGTACAGCAGTTAATTTGCCCCAATCCTATGGTCCAAGGAGCCAGGCAGGACTTAGGTTCTGTTTAACCCTTAGTTCAAATTGTATAGCAATTAATTTCCCCCAATCCTGTGGTCCGAGGAGTCAGGCAGGACTTGGGTTCTGTTTAACCTTTAGACAAAGAAATTGCACAGTTGTTAATTTCCCCCAAGCCTATGGTTCGAGGAGCCAAGCAGGACTTGGATTCTGTTTAACACTTAGTAGAAATTGTACAGCAGTTAATTTCCCCCAATCCTGTGGTCCAAGGAGCCAGGCAAGACTTAGGTTCTGTTTAACTCTTAGTAGAAATTGTACGGCAGTTAATTTCCCCCAATCCTGTGATCCGAGGAGCCAGGCAGGACTTGAGTTCTGTTTAGCCCTTAGTTGAAATTGTATAGCAGTTAATTTCCCCCAATCCTGTGGTCCGAGGAGTCAGGCAGGACTTGGGTTCTGTTTAACCCTTAGACGAAGAAATTACATAGTTGTTAATTTCCCCCAAGCCTGTGGTTCGAGGAGCCAGACAGGATTTGGATTCTGTTTAACACTTAGTAGAAATTGTATAGCAGTTAATTTCCCCCAATCCTGTGGTCCGAGGAGCCAGGCAGGACTTAGGTTCTGTTTAACCCTTAGTAGAAATTGTACGGTAGTTAATTTCCCCCAATCCTATGGTCCGAGGAGCCAGGCAGAACTTGGGTTCTGTTTAACCCTTAGTTGAAATTGTATAGCAGTTAATTTCCCCCAATCCTGTGGTCTGAGGAGCCAGGCAGGACTTGGGTTCTGTTTAACCCTTAGACGAAGAAATTGCACAGTTATTAATTTCCCCCAAGCCTGTGGTCCGAGGAACCAAGCAGGACTTGGTTCTGTTTAACACTTAGTAAAAATTGTACAGCAGTTAATTTCCCCCAATCCTGTGGTCCGGGGAGCCAAGCAGGACTTAGGTTCTGTTTAACCCTTAGTAGAAATTGTACGGCAGTTAATTTCCCACAATCCTGTGGTTCGGGGAGCCAGACAGGACTTGGGTTCTGTTTAACCCTTAGACGAAGAAATTGCATAGTTGTTAATTTCCCCCAATCCTATGGATCGAGGAGCCAAACAGGACTTGGGTTCTGTTTAACACTTAGTAGAAATTGTACAGCAGTTAATTTCCCCCAATCTTGTGGTCCGAGGAGCCAGGCAGGACTTGGGTTCTGTTTAATCCTTAATTGAAATTGTATAACAGTTAATTTCCCCCAATCCTGTGGTCCGAGAAGCCAGGCAGGACTTAGTTTCTGTTTAACTCTTAGTTGAAATTGTATAGTAGTTAATTTCCCCCAATCCTGTGATCCGAGGAGCCAGGCAGGACTTGGGTTCTGTTTAACCCTTAAACGAAGAAATTGCACAGTAGTGTGGCGCCAAGAATTACAACTTTCATTAATAGTAGTACATTTTCAGGTTATTTACATTCCAAGGGCGTGGCACTACACGTTCATCCAAATTTCTAAAAATTAGGCCCCTACGCCGGCTATGGAGGTGATACGATATGGGCCTTCCCAATTTGCTCCGAGTTTTCCCCACACAGGATTTCTTGTAGTGCCCAGGACCTTCCTCAATACCAGTTCCCCGGGTGCCAGGGGCCTTGGCTTCACCTTGGCATCGTAACCTTGCTTGAGCTTTTGCTGATAGTAGACAAGTTGGACCATTGCACTCTTCCTTCTTTCCTCGATGAGGTCCAAGCTCTTTTCCAGAAGTCCGTTGTTAGCACTGGTGCAGAATGCGCTAGTCCTCTGTGTTGGGAAGTTTATCTCTAGAGGAATAATAGCCTCGGCCCCATAGGTCATCGAAAATGGGGTTTCCCCTTTGGACCTGCGAGGCGTGGTGCGGTACGTCCACAAGACATGAGGCAACTCTTCTACCCATCTTCCCTTCGCGTCGTCTAACCTCTTTTTCAACCCATTCACTATGGTTTTGTTGATGGCTTCAGCCTGCCTATTACCCTGCGAGTAAACCGGTGTGGAGTATCTATTGGCAATTCCCAACTCGCTACAATATCTTCTGAAAACTTTACTGTAAGTGACTAAATTTCTAGTTTGAAATAAATCAAACAAGTAAAATAGTTTCACAAATGCGAATTTATATTGATGATTGTGTGGTACAATTCTCTGGAATTACAAAAGAGTGATCCTCTGATTCGATCTCCTTGCAAAACTTATTGATTAGATTTATGGTAATGTGGATTTGACTTGAACACAAAATATCCTTCAATTTGGTTGATGGATGGATCGAAGATTACTGAAACGGAATTACAATGAATCTCTGGCTATGAGCTTGTTTAGAAATCCTTTGTTCTTCGCGTTCTTCGTGTTCTTCGTGCGTTCTTCGTCTTCGAAGGTTTGTGGTGGAAGTTCTTCGGAGCTTTAGAGGCTTGAATCCGTTGAGCTTCAATGATTTGTGAGTTGTTGATGTTTTCGGACACTTTTGGCTTGATTCCCGTGAACTTTAGGATCTAGGCAGATGATCTTGATGATTCTGCTTCGAATGTTCTTCGATTTTGGGGTTGAAGTTCTTGAAGTTCTTGAAGGCTTTGAGGCTTGATCTTCACAGAGCTTTTTCACTTCTGAATTTTTTTTTTTTGGTCCTCCTAATGTCTCAGGAAGGCTTCTATTTATAGGAGTTTTGGGGTGGGTGAGTGACACGTGGCGGAGCTTGATTGGTGACACATGTCACAGCTTGATTGGTCCGCTTAAGTCATCGCTTACACGTGCGAGGTTGCTTGAGTCATCGCTTACACGTGCGAGGCTGCTTGAGTCATCGCTTACACGTGCGAGGCTGCTTGAGTCATCACTTACATGTGCGCTGATGCGTGATTGGCTCTTGCATGACACTTGGCAAATTTCTGTTGGCTTCTGAATAGTGGTAGCAAAACCTAGCAGCAATACATGGTGTTCTGTAATTGGCTGTATTTTGTGGACTTGGTAATGTGACGTGTCAGCTTGTGATAGGTCGGGAATTTTCCCTCTCTACAAATGCCCCCTCGAGACTCGTTTACACACACGGTCTCGGAGTGTGGTGTGGGAATGAGTTTCGAAAAAAAATGGATTTTTGGTACTTGACTATTTAAGTGAAGTAGTTGAAGGTAGTGGAGCTGTTGAAGGTGGTGGAGCTGTTGAAGGTGGTGGAGCTTTCAGAAGGATGAGATAATTTCCGAAGAGTAGACCTACCCATATGAAAGGCTTTGATGAGACCGAAAAAGGGCCTGCAAGTATTTGAACGTACTTGCGTGATGGAGCTTTCTTAGCAGAGATTAAGTTGAAGTACTTTCAGGAGAGTATTTTGGATCGTTGGCGGCGATCACAAGATGTTGAAGATGGGGAAGATGAGAGAATGGTGGCTGGGTACAACATGCAGGGTCATGGAGCTAACCTCGTATTCCTAAGAACTTCTGGTGAAGTTATTTCAGAAGATCATGCAGAAGATGGAGATGGAGCAAAGCAAATGAGCAAAGCATACACCACCATGGTGCTGGCCCTGTATGCTGGGACCCTTCTGGTGTAGGTGTTTATGGGAAGTACACCTTTGAATATGGGACTGACTGTGTGTTGCATGGGGTCCGACAGTAAGTAATTGAATGCGCCTGTGTCATGGGACCCTGCCAACGGATGTTATGTTGAAGTAATTTCAGAAGAGTACCTTCTAAAATTCTTCAAGCTGATTTTAAGTTGGAGTAATTTCAGAAAATGAGTTTTAAGGTACCAGCAATGATGACCTTTGGGTCCCGTAGTAGTGGGGACATGGAATAAAGCTTTGATGACCATTTACCGGCACCAAAGGCTGAATTCTGATGAGCTGGTGCCTTGGAGGTTGTTTTAAGTGTTGATGGAAAACAATTTGTAGGATACCCCAACACTTTTTTACCATCTTCACCTACTGCCACTTGTTGGAAAAGCACAGAAAAATGAAAGATGGAGCTAACTTGTGATTCTGGCCCTAGAAACCAGCCAAGTTGCTGCTTGTTCCGAACTACTGCTCCTGCTGGAAGACCAAGCAATTGGAAAGAGACTACAGGAGCCCTGAGGTTAGGAACGGGTGCTTTTGCTGGACTTGGATTTCCTGGCCAACCAAGTCCAAGGAAACATGGAACCGCAATGCAGACCTTGTTACGAGTAATTTTATGGACAAAGGTGGTCGTTAAGTGGAGAAATAAAGTTTGTTTGGATCTCAAAACTGCAATGATGTTGTAAATAGGGTTTCGACCGAACCATGGGAGGGTTGATCTCAAACCGATTATGAAGCAAAATCGGTTGCTAGGTGTTGAGAATGATAAGATCATAGTGAGAAATGGTTGTGAAAAGGAGGATTTGAAAATCTGAAAGAGGCAAATCTTCATTTCATGATTCAGGGTTTTTTTTTTGGATGAGTTTTTGATGAACCCGGCCCTCCTATTTATAGTAGAGAGATGAAGAATGGTAGGTAGGTAGTTGAGAATGGTAGTTGAGAATTTTTGGTGAGAATGGTAGATGGGAACGGTAGGTGGAAATGGTAGGTGGGAATGGTAGGCACCGAATGAGAATGTTAGGTTGAATTAATGACCCAGTGTAACCTCAAGTTCTGACACACTTGTGAGAGTTCATTTATATTTGGAGAGAGAAGTTTTGATGAAGTCTGGAGAATAACCCTGAGGAGATCCCAATTAAATGGATGAATCTCAAATTTTGATCTCAGGAGTTTAAGTTTTGGACATCGTTAATACTTCAAAGATGTGGGGGTTTGATTGGTGATCACCAAATCCAAAATAAGTGGATTTCAAAATCAGAATCTTTGAGAAGGTCCGAACAGGACAAATTTTGCTCGAATGTCTTGATTCTTGGCCAAAGTTCACTTCAAAGCCAACAGTTGTAGAATCACACCATTTGAGCAATTTTGGATTCTCAAATGAAGAAACAGACCCCAAATTTGGAATGTACACGAAAAATTGAGGAAGGCAAGTGTGACTTGAAAATTTTGACTTTAGGTTGATTTCAACATCAAAGTCAACTGTCTTGGAATTTGAGCCATTTGTACAGTTTTTTGAGTCTCACATGATGAAACGGACTCCAAAATTGGAATGTACTCGAAAAATTGAGCAAAATAGGTCCATCTCAAAAATTTTGACATTTGGTCAACATCTGCACAAAAGTCAATTTTTTTGGAAATTGGACGTTTGCACAATTTCTGAGCTTCGAATGAAGAAACGGGTCCCAAAATCGGAATGTACTCGAAAAATTGAGTGGGACAGGTCCGTTTTGAAAATTTTGATTTTCTGGTCAAGGTCAAAAGTCTGCTTGGTCCAAGCATTTTCTCTCTCTTTTTTTTTTTTTTTTTTAGGTGGTTCGGATCCGAGTCGGTCCGGGTCGAATCGGACCAACGGGTCAGCTGGTGTGAGATGACGTCATGGATGACGTCACTATGCGCTGGCGTTCACACGTATGGCGCGTGTCGTGCGTGTCGCGCGTGAGGGAACTTCCCGGCGCGTGTGAGCGCGTGACCAGCGCGTGAGCTTAAGGAAAAGTTCGCCGGACCTCCTGGCGGCGCGTGGCGGCGCGTGCTTGGGCTTTTGGGCCTGAAATTTTTGGGCTTTGTTGATCTAAAGCCGTAAAAGACCATGGTTCAGTCAGATTTCCAAAATTATGGACAGATTTGCACAGATTTGAAGGATTAGGCCGCGGGTCGTCGTGAGTTTGTGGCGGCGCATGGAGGCGGATGCGGCCGTTTCTGGGCTTGAAATTTTTGGGTTTTGTAGATCATGGGCCGATGAATCTAGTGGTGGCACCTGTTTTGTGAAGATTTTCTCAGATTTGTGCAGATTCGAACGAAAAACTTCGCGAAACGTTTGGGAGTTTGTGGCCGCTCGTGGCGGTGCATGGTGGCTCCGTTGCTGAAGATCTTCCTGGGTTTTGTTCATCAAAGTCCTTAGAAGATTTCTGTGGGTTGATTTTTTGTGAAACCTTGTCAGAAATTGTAGAAATTTGGAGTGGAAGACCGCAGACATTGTTGAATTGGTTGCCACTTTGGTCTACATTGGTGCTTGCCGTTCTGACAACGCTTGACAATCCAGGCAGGGAGTGGTTGCAGAGTAACTACTGAGTGTCTCTGCTGATCTCAAGGAGTTGGTGGCAGTTGGCTCCATAAAGGAAGAAGCTTCTGTGGATCCCTATATAAAGCCACTCAGGCATGCACTAACTTGTGCAAACATAACCTCTAAAAAGAATACGTAATATTCTGTATGGTGAAACCATGCACGCCCTTCTTTTCTTTTCTTTTTTTTTCTTTTTTTTTAAATTTATTTATTCATTTTCTATTATTTGATAATAATAATAATAATTTTTTTTTTTCTTTTTTGTACAGGCTAGAGATTAAAATTGAAGCTCTCTCTTTGATTTTTTTTTTTTTTTTTTTTTATTTAGACGTGCCGTGAGATTTTCTTTTGACAAATTCTTTATTGTTGTTTGTTTTTGTTATGCAGCACGCTTTCCTTGGCAATTAAACTGCAACAACACTTGTCTTTTCAACGTAGCCATTTCAAGAGTCTTTGCAACGTAGCTGCATCAAGAGTTTTTACCACGAAGCCTTGCCAGCATCTGTCCTTGTATTGAAACCGTGCCATCATTCATCTTTGTCATAAAGCTACCTTGACATTTTATTTGTATTGAGGCCACATCTACACTTCATCCATGTCGAAACGTGATAATATTCATCTTTGCCATGAAACCATGTCAACACTTCATTTATACCGAGGCCATGCCAACATTGCATCTTTGTCATTGAAGCTACGTCAACACTTCATTTGCCGAAGCCGTGACAACATTCATGAAGCCACGTCGGAACTTCATTTGCATAGAAGTCATGCCATCATTCATGAAGCCATGTCAACACTCCACATTGCCATTGAAGTTATGTCAACACTTTATTCGCCGAAGCTGTGCCAACATTCATATAAAGCAATTTTCAGAGGCAACATCACTCAGACATCAAGGGCGTATAGCACTGTAGCCAGACCTCAAGATTTCAGAGATGCCAACAAGATGTTGAAAATGCAAGGAGATGCCAAGACTTTGAAGTTTCAAGAAGAATGCCGCCAAGACTTTGACATTGCATGGACATGCCCTTGGAGGAGAGAAAATGCAACACCAACTTCAGATGCCGGAGGAAGGTGACATTGTCCAACTTTTGGAGACATGATATGAAGCTGCACCACTCAGAAGGGAGATGATGCCACACCGACTTTGGATATATAATCTACCATCATTCCGGAAGAAATTGACGTCATTCAGATTTCAGAGACATGATGTGAAACAACACCACTCAGAAGGGAGATGATGTGGTTCTAATTTCAGAGTTATGAAGTGGCACAACCTAGAAAAGAGACGATGCAGCCTAGAGATGGAAGGTACAAGGAGATGCCCCCAGAAGATAAATGATACAAAGTATTCTTCAGAGATGTAGGAGGATGGCCACAGAAAATGAGGAATGCCTTGCCAACCGAAAGGACCTTAAAAGCGCCTTGATGACTCTTGGAAAACTCCTCAAGTTTGACTGGCGATCCTTCTTCTTTTCATGTGACTGAACTTAGTGACAAGTACTAAGCTGCCTACGTACCCCGGAGAGGGATCAAGTCATCACGTAGTTCAACAGATTTTTTTTTTTATGATCTTTTTTTTTCTTTCTTTCTTTCTTTTTTTTTTAGTGCGTGACTGAACTCAGCAAAAGATACTAAGTTGCCTACGTACCCCGGAGAGGGATCAAGTCATCACGTAGTTCAAATGATTTTTGTTTTTGATTTTTTAATTTTATTTTGTTTGTTTTTCTTATGTGTTTTTGCAAAAAAGGGGGCGCAGTGTGTAATAGTGGGTATCACCACTGATCGAACCCGAGATGGCCTCAAGGGTGACATGGGCGTCCAACCGCTACGCCACACTCGCAATTGTTGACATGGAGTGGGATTAATTTCTCCTTATTGGTACGCTTTGAAGGGTAATGGGAAGACATCATGTACTCTTGCAGCGCTACAGTGGGTAGTTTAAGCTCTTACCGAGGAGCAATCCTTGATTTTCAAGCATAGAAGCGTTTGAGGAACTTCCCATTGATGGGGCCGATCCTTACACCATCATTATCAATCAACTTGTAAGCTCCATTGGTGTAGACTTCTTGCACAACATAAGGTCCATCCCATTTTGAAGTGAACTTATTGCCTGTACGATGAGTTGTGATGATAGGTCTTCGAACGGCGAGGACTAATTCACCAACTTGGAATGATCGTGGCTTGACTCTTTTATTGAATGCACTTGAAAGACGAGCTTGGTAGCATTCAAGGCGTTGTTGGGCCTCGAGCCTTTTTTCATCAAGCGCCTCTAATTCTTGCAACCTGAGCTTGGCATTTTCTTCTCCAGTCAATCCTTCTTGAATGGCAATCCGTAATGATGGGATTTGGCGTTCTAACGGAAGGATGGCTTCAACTCCGTAGACAAGAGAATAGGGCGTTGCTTGAGTAGGCGTTCGAAATGTTGTTCGATATGCCCATAATGCTTCTCCGATTCTTTCATGCCAGTCTCGCTTTGTCTTGGATACCACTTTTTTCAACAAACTGCCAAGTGTTTTGTTAAACGCTTCAGCTAGTCCATTTGCCGGGGCATTGTACATGGAGGAGTTGTATTGTTTAAATTCAAACTTCTCGCATAGCTCTGTCATCAGCCTATTGTAGAATGGTTTGCCATTATCAGTTATGATATACCAAGGGACACCATACCGATAGATCAAATGAGTTCGAATGAAATTGACCACCGTTTCTTTCTTCACTTCCCTAAGGGGTACAGCCTCCGCCCATTTTGAGAAGTAGTCAGTTGCGGCCAAGATGTACAAGTGGCCACCGGATGACTTTGGTAATGGCCCTATTGCATCAAGACCCCATGCATCAAAAGGCCAAGAAGCTACAGTTGGGTGTAGAGGTTCTGGCGGCTGATGGATGAAGTTCGCGTGATATTGACAAGCTTCGCACTTCTTAGCGCACTCCATAGAATCTTGTACCATTGTAGGCCAATAGTAACCCATTCGTTTGATCCTATAGTGTAACTTAGGACCTGACTGATGTGCGCCGCATATGCCAGAATGAGCCTCCTCTAAGGCTTGTTTAGCCTCCTCCTCTCCTAAGCAACGGAGAAACAATCCATCAAATGAACGGCGAAAGAGAGTGTCTTTATAGTAAATGAATCGAGCAGCCCTCCGCCGAATTTCAGTCCTGTGGCGTTTATCATCCGGGAGTCTTCCATGTTGAAGGTATTCCATGATCACTTGTCGCCAATCTTCTTTTTCGACAAGGCATACAGAAATGATGTTGGCTTGCTCTTCTTCTTCTTCTTCAACCACGAGAGGTACCACCCACCTTTGGGAAATAGCGACTTTGGTTGTCTCTTCTTGGGATAATGCTAAGGCAGTAGCCAAATTAGCTAAAGCATCGGCCTGTCTATTCTCCTTTCTTGGTATATGCTCCAATGTGGTGGCCTCAAAATTTGCTAGCAATTTCTTCGCATATTTGCAATAGGGGATGAGGTCTTCTTTCTTAACGTCGTATTGCTCCAAGATTTGGTTGATAATTAATTTGGAATCCCCAAAGATCTCAAGCTGCGCTATGCCCATCTCAATGGCCATTTGTAGACCAATAATCAATGCTTGATATTCAGCTACATTGTTAGAGCAAAGCTCGCTTAATGAGAACGAGTATAGAAGTATTTGCCTTTGTGGAGAAACAAACACTACACCTGCCCCCGCTCCTTCTCGACGTGCAGCCCCATCGAAAAACATAATCCATGGTGGCATTTCTTCAATGTAAAACACATCTTCATCCGGGAAATCATCGGAGAACTCCCAATCAGATGGAACTGGGTGATCAGCTAAGAAATCTGCCAATGCTTGTCCTTTGACAGCTTTTTGTGGAATGTATGCAAGGTCATATTGTTGTAGCAAGACTGCCCATCGAGCTATACGACCCGAAACCACTGGCCTGGAGAGGACATATTTGATCGGATCCGCCTTTGCTATCAAACGGACTGTATATGCTTGCATGTAGTGCTCCAGTTTGTCTATGGCAAAGAAAAGAGCGAGGCACATCTTTTCGATAGGAGAATAATTTAATTCAGCCCCATTGAGAGTTCGACTTAGATAATAAAGGGCTCTTTCTTTCCCCTCTTTATTTTCCTGCGCCATAAGAGCACCTAGAGACTTTTCTTGGGCCGCAATATACAGCACCAAAGGCTTTCCTGGGATAGGAGCACCTAAAACTGGAGGATTAAGTAAGTATGTTTTGATGCGTGCAAAAGCATTGCTACAAGCCTCATCCCATTCAAAGTGCACATCCTTTTTCATCAATCTATTGAAAGGTTGACATCGACCGGCCAAATTTGAGATAAATCGTCGTATGTAGGCCAATTTTCCTTGCAAGCCTCTAAGTTCTCGTAGATTCTTGGGCTCTGGCATTTTCTGGATAGCTTCAATTTTGGACTGGTCAATTTCAATACCGCGGTGCCTCACAATGAAACCAAGAAATTTCCCAGATGTTACGCCAAAAGCGCATTTACGGGGGTTCATCTTAAGCTGATACTTTCTCAGGCGGGTGAACACGGATCGTAGATCTGCCAAATGGTCTTCCCTCCTTTTTGTTTTAACCACCAAATCGTCGACATAACACTCCACGTTTTTATGAAGTACATTATCAAAGATCTTTTGCATGGCCCGTTGATAAGTAGCACCAGCATTCTTTAGTCCAAAAGGCATCACTTTGTAACAGTAAATTCCCTTAGGGGTACGGAAAGCTGTAAGCTGCTCATCCTTAGGATTCATTCGAATTTGGTTGTAACCCGAAGATCCATCCATGAAAGATAAAGCTTCATGACCGGTAGTGGCATCAACCATGACCTCAGTTATGGGTAATGGAAAATCATCCTTGGGACATGCATTGTTCAAATCCCGGAAGTCAACACACACTCGGATTTGTCCATTCTTCTTCTTGACGGGGACGATGTTAGCAATCCATTCCGGGTACTGCACTTCACGAATGAAGCCTGCTTCAATGAGCTTATTGACCTCGGTTTCTATTTGAGGGATAAGCTCTGGCCGAAAGCGTCTTTGAGCTTGTTTGACTGGGCGCACGCCCTTCTTTACGGCCAAATGGTGTAGAGCAATACTCGGATTGAGCCCAGGCATTTCCTTGTAAGTCCAAGCGAATACATCTTTGTACTCTACTAGGAGCTTGAGGTATCCTTCTTCTTCTTTAGGGGTGAGAAGTGCACTGATGAAAGTTGGCCGGGGTTCTTCAGCAGTTCCTAAATTGATCTCTTTAAGTTCATCAACTGTAGCTTGTCCTCCATCTTCCAAGGCTGGAGGAGCTTCATCGACCTCTTCATTGGTTGCTTCAGCATTTGATAGTGTACCCTCTTCTATTGTAATATGAAACGAGGATGATACTTCTTCAATTTCCTCATCATAGACGGGTGACTGACTTGTATGTACAATCGTTCGTCTTTTGACTTTGAGCGATCCTTCAGTGTTGATCTCCAAGGTAAAGTTACGTTTCATGCGTGAAGGAATGCTACTGCGAATCTCATCATTGGCTTTCTTCTCCCCTTGAACGTCAAAGTTTATTGAACTTCGAGAATGACTATCAATAGGCCTTTTCGTTGCCCCCAGTCGATCAAAGACTGATTTACAAGCAAAAGTGTCCCGATTTGGTGTTAAACAAGTTGTATTTAACCTGTCGAACACTGTGTTTCGTGATGACGAGGCCTCGATTCGATCAAACACTGAGACATGGGGTGAAGAATGGTCTTTTCTTTGATTTGAACTTTCGCCGACCTCCACCGTTATGTATTGGGAACTTGAAGGATCGCTTCTTTTCTTGATCCATATCTGAGCTGGTTGTTCGGGAGTATAACCTAATCCGGTCTTTGGGATATGAATTTCATGCCCTTCAAGCCGCATTTTCCTTTGTGTTTTGCTAAGGCCATGCATCTTTTCTCCGGTGGCTTCTGGAATTAGCTTCCCTAAGTCTTCTCGTTTTGAGAAATCGTAGCCTGCTTTGGCTAACAGCCTATATGCCTTTGGGTCGAACCATTCTTTTGTCCGCCCACTTGGTAGAATACCATGCTCTATCGGAGTTTGCAAAGACCTCACGAATCCATTTAACGGCTTCGAGGGCAAAGGATTTGTGGATGAAGTTAAAGGCATGACATGATCTTCTTTCAATATGGCTACATCCTCCATCGTGAGCTTTGCAAGTCTTCCCATGTCTTTTGTAGGTTGAAGGCATTCCGCGAATGGTGATTGTCCATTCTTGCGGTGTGATAATGGTATATACCGAAGGAAGCGTTCTGGGCCTTTCTTTGGAGAAGAAATGTCCTTTTTGGCGATGAATTTAACATGCTCTTTTTCATCCTGTTTACTTTTCATAGACGGGATCTCAACTGGAAGAACCTCGCTAGAAATGTCTTCTTTTGCATAAAATTTTGCATCAGCAAAATGAGCTTCGGTTTCTGCAAAAGGCTTTAAATCGGCATCGACCTTTTTTATTCCATTTTGAAAGAACTTGAAGCATTGATGCAAGGTTGATGGCACTATTCCATTTTCATGGATCCAAGGACGTCTTAACAACATGTTGTAGGTCGTCTTAGCGTCAATGACGTGGAACAAGACGTTGCTTTTCAATTCTCCAATGGATAATTCTAGGTGGATCAGGCCGATTGCACGTTGTCCTCCTTGATTAAAACCTTGGATGACCAAACGACTGTGTGATAATTCTTCCATAGTAAAACCTAGTCGTTTCATGGTCATTTTTGGAAGTATGTTAACGGCTGAACCTCCATCAACAAGGATACGCTCGATCCTTTGTTCACGAGCATAACCAGAGACATAGAGTGGGCGATTATGGGGCTTAGAGCCTAACAATAGATCCTCATCAGTGAAAGTCAAGTCTGGAGAGCATGCGTAACATCCCTGTGTTTGTTGAAGCGTATTGGTATGAGGGGCGTATATCTCTGGCTCCTCAAGAGCTCGGGTGAGCACTTCTTTTGGTGATGTGGGGGATTGCAAGGGTTCAACTTCATCGACCTGAGATTGGAGTTTCTCCAAAGATGACAAGGTCTCTTTTGGATCATCATGGTCAACGTCCTCCTTTTCGTCCTGGATTTCGCAACGAGAAATTGTGTGGACGGCCTCGGCTGAGTCATTTTGAAAGAATTTCCTGGGGAAGAATTCTTCCAATGTGATGAGCTTTCGAGATTTTTGGATTTGTGCTGAATCTTCATACACTTTTGTTCCTAGTCTCCCTTGCCTCTTATCACTCATTCTTTCTGACCAAGGCTGAATCTGGTTTTGTGCTCTTCTGGACTCTCGGGTGATCAAATGAAGAGGGAATGCTCGTTTCTTCTTCCATCTCTTGCGAGTAACTATCGTCCAGCCTTCTTCCTCATCCATCGTTGACCTTTTATCATCATCTGAATTATAATCAGGTGCTTTTTGTGAGAGCTGAATTTGAACCGGTTCTAGAGAACCAAAATGGATGAGCGTGGTATTTGCCCCTTGCTTAGTATTTGGAGACAGGGAACTAGGTAACCCACAAGAAAATGTGACCGGGTTTGACTGAGCGACATCATTAAAATCCAAGTCGATTTTCCTTTCCTTGGCTAGCTTCATGATGAGTTCTTTAAGAACAAAGCATTTTTGGATTGGATGACTTATGATGCGATGATACTTACAATAGTTCGGGTCATCAACTTTTCTCATCTCTTCCGGTCGTTTGCATTCTGGCAATTCAATTAATTTCAACTTGAGCAGTTGTTCTAGCATTTCAGGCATATCGGCGTCTAGGAAAGGATAGACCTTTTGTTCCCATTCCTTAAGTGATGAGCGACGCGTTTCACGCTGTTGACCTCCTTCGGGCCTCTTTTCATTGGCCTTCGCATTTTTTGTTGAAATTTTGACTGGGGCAGGATTGACATTCATTGAATCTTTGATATTACTTTTCGCATTCCTGTCATTTTTCCTTATTTCCCGTCTTTATTTCCTTTCCTCAGGTACGGGAGGTTTCGTATTTCCATGGCTGGAAATACTTAATTCCATGTCGTGCGCCCGAGTTGCCAACTCTTCAAATGTTCGGGGCTTTACTCCTTGAAGGATGTAAAGAAGTCCCCAATGCATGCCTTGGATGCACATCTCTATGGCAGATATTTCAGTAAGTCTATCCTTGCAATCTAGACTCAAAGAACGCCACCGATTGATATAATCAACGACGGGTTCATCCTTCCACTGTTTAGTATTGGTAAGCTCCATCATGCTTACCGTGCGTCGTGTGCTGTAGAATCGGTTGAGAAACTCCCTTTCAAGTTGTTCCCAGCTATCGATTGACTCGGGCTCTAAGTCTGTATACCAATCAAAGGCATTCCCCTTTAGGGAACGGACAAACTGCTTTACAAAGAGGCCTCCTTGAGTCCCTGCGTTCTCGCAAGTTTCTACAAAGTGAGCAATGTGTTGCTTAGGGTTTCCTTTGCCATCAAATTGCAAGAACTTGAGAGGTTGATACCCATTTGGCATTCTCATGTTATCAATGCGCTTTGTATAGGGTTTGGAATATATGAGAGAACTTGTGGAAGAACCTCCATATTGTGCTCGAATGGTGTTTGTAATCATATCCTGCAGTTGTTGGACAGATATTGAGGCCATTGAGGTGGAATGTCCGTGTTGAGAAGTGCCTTCACCTCCTTTTCCTTTATCACCCTTGACGTTTTCTCCTTTGAAGGTAAAGCCAGGTGGCTGCTCAGGGCCAAGGCTTGATTCACCCGAATCTTGTACCTCCAGCTTGTTCATTAGGGTTGCAATTTTGACGTCCTTTTCTTCAAGTGCCTTTGTAAGAAGGATGACTCTTTGTTCCATTTCAGCCATCTTTTCTTCCATGGTAGAGGTGTTAGTCATCATTACTGGCATGACCTCTATAGATGATGGAGAAAATGATGAAACAGGATGAGTTAGTGGTACTTCACTTCTTAAGTTTCTCATCACGGGCGAAGAGTTGATAGAAAAGGTCTTTGTTGGGGATGATTCATTACTGATTTCCAAATCTTCCGAGGTAGATGAATCTTTGGTGGTAGCTTTCCTATTTGCAAGAAAGTCCAGAGAAGTGTCAGCAGGAGATTGGTTTTCTTGGGTTGGTTGAGGTTGGAGTCGATCAAGAGCTTTAGATCGACTGCGAGTGATTGGGCCGACATACTCATCAGCACTGGAATCATCAACCACTGATTTTCGGACATTCTTGCTAGAGGCCATTGAAGTAGGTAGCAAGATGGTGATGTTGATTTCTTTCTTTGAAGGAGAATGAGATGAGAGGCAGAGATGTCCCACTGGGCGTGCCAGAATTTGTAAGCGACTAAATTTCTAGTTTGAAATAAATCAAATAAGTAAAATAGTTTCACAAATGCGAATTTATATTGATGATTGTGTGGTACAATTCTCTGGAATTACAAAAGAGTGATCCTCTGATTCGATCTCCTTGCAAAACTTATTGATTAGATTTATGGTAATGTGGATTTGACTTGAACACAAAATATCCTTCAATTTGGTTGATGGATGGATCGAAGATTACTGAAACGGAATTACAATGAATCTCTGGCTATGAGCTTGTTTAGAAATCCTTTGTTCTTCTCGTTCTTCGTGTTCTTCGTGCGTTCTTCGTCTTCGAAGGTTTGTGGTGGAAGTTCTTCGGAGCTTTAGAGGCTTGAATCCGTTGAGCTTCAATGATTTGTGAGTTGTTGATGTTTTCGGACACTTTTGGCTTGATTCCCGTGAACTTTAGGATCTAGGCAGATGATCTTGATGATTCTGCTTCGAATGTTCTTCGATTTTGGGGTTGAAGTTCTTGAAGTTCTTGAAGGCTTTGAGGCTTGATCTTCACAGAGCTTTTTCACTTCTGAATTTTTTTTTTTTGGTCCTCCTAATGTCTCAGGAAGGCTTCTATTTATAGGAGTTTTGGGGTGGGTGAGTGACACGTGGCGGAGCTTGATTGGTGACACATGTCACAGCTTGATTGGTCCGCTTAAGTCATCGCTTACACGTGCGAGGTTGCTTGAGTCATCGCTTACACGTGCGAGGCTGCTTGAGTCATCGCTTACACGTGCGAGGCTGCTTGAGTCATCGCTTACATGTGCGCTGATGCGTGATTGGCTCTTGCATGACACTTGGCAAATTTCTGTTGGCTTCTGAATAGTGGTAGCAAAACCTAGCAGCAATACATGGTGTTCTGTAATTGGCTGTATTTTGTGGACTTGGTAATGTGACGTGTCAGCTTGTGATAGGTCGGGAATTTTCCCTCTCTACATTTACTATCAAATTGGAGACCGTTGTCCGAGATCAGGGTGTGAGGGATTCTGAATCTAGTGACGATATTTTTCCAAACAAATTTCTTGGCATCAACGTCTCCAATGTTTGCCAGCGGCTTAGCTTCGACCCATTTTATGAAATAATCTGTGCCGACAAGAAGAAATCTTTTGTTCCCCGCTGCTTTAGGAAATGGTCCTAGGATGTCTAGGCCCCACTGTGCGAATGGCCAAGAGCTGGACAGCGGATTAAGGTTCCGCCTAGCTGATGTATATTCGAGGCGAACTTTTGGCACTGATCGCACTTCTTTACAAATTCTTACGCCTCTTTCTGCATGCTTGGCCACCAATAACCTTGCGTTATGGCCCTATGGGACAGGGAATTACCCCCCGTATGACTTCCACAAATCCCTTCGTGTAATTCCTCTAAGATAAGTTCAGTGACATCTGGGTGCACACATAGTAAGTACAGTCCTGAGAATGAGCGCTTGTACAGTTTGGAGTCCTCGGACAGCTAGAATCGAGAAGCCTTTCTTCTAATCTTGTCGGCCTCGTTCTTATCTTCTGGTAAGGTGTCGTGCTTTAAGAATAGTACTAGAGGATCCATCCAGCTAGGCCCTGCTCTGATGCTGTGAACCCGTACTGAGTTGGTCCTCACCATCATTGGGCGGTAGAGATCTTCCACGAGAATAACCCGAGGAAGTGGCTAAGCCAAGGAGGTGGCGAGCGTTGCAAGAGAGTCAGCATGAGTGTTCCCGCTCCTAGACACGTGCCCTAGATTGAAGTGACAGAAATGGGCCCGCAAGACTTAGACTAGGTACTCTTGCATTCTTTCATCCCTCGCCTCCAATTCCCCATTTACTTGTCCCACAACGAGTCTTGAGTTCGAGAACATGTTCACGGATTTTCCACCCAGTTTCTGGATCGTTGACATTCCTTCCAATGGTACCTCATACTCTGCTTCGTTATTCGTGGCCGAGAAACCCAGCCTCAACGATTTTTCGATGGTGATCCCCTCGAGGGAGACCAAAACGAGCCCCACCCTTGAGCCCCTTTGGTTGGCCGCGCCGTCAATGTGTGCTTTCCAACAACTGGGCTCTTGTTGAGAGATTACACTGATCAGTTTCCCGTCAGGGTTTAGTGTCCCTCCCCCTTCTTCTGGTGTGGACTCTGCAAATTCAGCTACTAGATCCTCGAGAACCTGACCCTTCATAGCGGTGCGAGGTATGTACCTAATGTCGAAGGTGCCCAGAATCATCCCCCATTTTGCTATTCTACCCGTGTAGTCGGCACTCCGGAGTATGGATCTCAGCAGAAGTTGGGTTAGTACAACAACAGTATGTGCCTGGAAATAGTGGGGGAGCTTTCGCGTGGCTTGTACGATTGCCAAGACGGCCTTTTCTAGGGGGAGGTGACTGATCTCTGCCTCGTGCAGCAATTTACTTATGTAGTAGACGGGGCGTTGTGTGACGTTCTCTTCTCGGATCAGCACTAAGCTCACTGCGTGAGGGGTTACAGCAATGTAGGTGAATAGCATCTCGTCGGCCTCAGGACTGGACATAATTGGTGGCCGGGTCAGGTATTCCTTAAGCTACTGGAAAGCTAAAGCGCACTCTTCAATCCACTCGAAGCCTTTCCACTTGTTTAATAGGAGGAAGAAAGGCTTGCATCTGTCCGCCGAACGAGAAATGAAACTGTTTAAAGTGGCAATCATGCCAGTGAGCTTTTGGATCTCTTTGGGGTTCCGAGGAGGCTGCAGGCTATGGATAGCTCTAATTTGGTCGGGACTGACTTCGATACCTCTGTGGGTCACCATGTAACCTAAGAATTTCCCTAATCCCACCCCAAATGAACACTTGGACGCATTTAGGCGCAGCCTATACTTTCTCAGAATTCGAAAGACATCACCGAGGTCTCTAACGTGGTTGGGCACTAATTTGCTCTTTACCACCATGTCGTCTATATAAACTTCAATGCTCTTACCCATCTACTGTTCAAACATCCTGTTCATCATCCTTTGGTAAGTTGACCCGGCATTCTTTAAGCCAAAGGGCATTACTTTATAATGATAATTTCCGACGGGGGTGACAAAAGCCGTTTTTTCTTGGTCCTCAGCAGCCAGGGGTATCTGATGGTAGCCTTGGAAGGCGTCCAAGAAACTCATTCGAGGGTGTCCCACGGTCGAATCCACCAATTGGTCTATC
This sequence comes from Quercus lobata, assembly GCF_001633185.2. NCBI lineage: Eukaryota > Viridiplantae > Streptophyta > Magnoliopsida > Fagales > Fagaceae > Quercus > Quercus lobata. The sequence goes on along the minus strand of NC_044905.1, from coordinate 61,579,322 downwards.
CGCGGCATAGGAAAATGGTCCTTTGGACAGGCCTTATTTAGGTCCGTGAAGTCTACGCAGACCCGTCATTTCCCACTCTTCTTTTTCACCACAACTGTGTTGGCCAGCCATTCGAGATAGAACACCTCCTTGATAGCCCCTGTTTTCTTCAATTTTGTGACATCCTCTCTCACGGCGTCTGCATGCTCTTTCAACGGTCGCCAAGGAGGCTACTTCTTAGGCGTTACGGCCAGGCTAACATTAAGTGGTGGCAAATGAAATCTGGGTCAACCCCAGGGGCCTCGTAGGCGTCCCAGGCAAACATGTCCACATTCTGTCTGAGAAAATCAATTAGCGTCTCCTTCTCTTGGGGCAGTAATTCTGAGCCAACCTGAAAAAACCTCTCTGGGTCTGATCCGACAAGAACTTTCTCCAAATCCTCGCAACTCGCTTCCATGGTTGGTCCCCTACTACCCGAGACCAAGGCCAGGGTCGTTAATTGCTATAAGTCATTCTCAGCTGAGGTGGAGGGCTCAATACTCAGTCGTAGCGAGATTGCTGACACCATGCATTGACGGGCCATAGCCTGGTTCCCTATTACTTCTTTCACTCGACCTTCTGATGGATACTTCACCTTTTGGTGTAAGGTTGATGACACAGCCCCGAGGGCATGGAGCCACAGTCGAGCTACGATGGCGGTGTAGGGGAAGTATGCGTCTACCACTATGAAGTCCACCTCCACCACGTTCGAGTTTGTTTGTATAGGCAGCCTAATCATGCCTTTTGGAGTGACAGTTTTTCCCTCGAAACTCACTAATGGGGAATCGTATGCTGTCAGGTCCTCCGGTTTCAACTTCAACCCCTTGTACAAGTTGGGATACATCACTTCCACGGCGTTGCCCTGATCGACTAGCACCCTCTTCACGTCGTATCCACCGATCCTGAGCGTGACAGCTAGGGCATCGTCGTGGGGTTGTAGGGTTCCCAGTTTATTATCATCCGAGAATCCAATTAGGGGTGTGGCCATCCCCCTAGCCCTCTTGGTCTCCCTGTCGTCAACTTCGGAGGGGAGTCTGCCTACCGACATTATTCTGAAAGAATAGGAGCCGGTCCTCCCCGACGCGGCGAGAATGACATTTATCGTGCCAACGGGTGGTCTCAATGTGCTTTGCCTTGTTTCGATGTTCGACTGCTCTTGCCATCCGACAGGTGGTGTAGCAAGTGTCGCAACTTCCCCTCTCGGACCAGCCGGTCCAAATGGTTTTTCAGATTTCTGCAATCATCGGTGGCATGGCCCGTCTCTTAGTGATACATGCAATACAGATTCTGGTTACATTTCGCGGGATCACCTGCCATCCTGCTTGGCCATTGAAAGAACGGTTCGTTCTTCACTTTCTCTAGGATCTTATGTAATGGTTCTCGAAACACAGCATGGACTGCCTGTGCTCCTGTGGATCCAGACTGCTCCGAGTAATCCCTTCTCGGTCGATTGCTGCTGTTAAAGCAGTCCGACCTAAAGTCCCTCCTCTCCTGAAGGACAACCTTCGCTTTGCGCTTTCCCGTCTGTTGGTCTTCTTCGACTCTCTTGTACTTGTCGATTCTGTCCATGAGTTGGCGCAGGCTAGTGACCGGTTTCCCTGTCAGGGACTTCCTTAAACCATGCTCTATCGGCAGGCCCCTCTTGAATGTGCTAATGGCGATGTTATCGTAATTTCTCTCTATCTCATTATACATTTCCCAGTACCTGTCTGAATAGGCCTTTAGTGTCTCTCCTTCTCGCATGGACAAGGATAGGAGGGAATCTAGGGGCCGAGGGACTCTGCTGCTGGTAATGAAGCGGGAACCAAAAGCCTGTGTCAGCTGCTTGAAGGAATTTATGGAGTTTGGCTTAAGGCCATCAAACCATCTCATCGCCATAGGTCCCAAGTTGGACGGAAACACTTTGCACATCAACGCCTCATCCGTGGAATGGACGGCCATCTTCTGGTTAAACTGGCTTATGTGCTCTACTGGGTCCTTCCGGCTATTATATATGGCAAAGGTTGGTTGGTGGAACCGCCGAGAAAGCTCAGCCCTCTCTATCCTACACGTGAAAGGCGATTGGGAGATGCGGTCCAAGGCCTTACTCATGGCGTCGTTTGCCAGGCCTGGGTAAGATGGGCTTTTGTGGCCGCATTTGCGAGGTTGCTCTTCCTCATAGGAAAATGTTTCACTTGGAGGGGTTCTTGATCTCCACCTGTACTCATTGTCCTCCTCATCGCTAGTGTCCGAGCCGGGTGAAGGACGTTTTCGTTGCGCTCGGCGTTACTTCTTCTTCAAGTCGTCGATTTCTTGCTGTAGAGCCTTGTGATCATTTCGCTTATGGGATGCGTGACCTTTCCCTTTCGAGCGACTTCTGCTCGTGTGGGAGGTGTTTACACTACCCTCTCACTGCTTGTCTTGTTCTTTCTCCCGTTCGAGGTTCAAAAAGTTGTCTTGCTATTGGGAGTCTGTGTGTCCGGTTTGGCGCGGACCTGAACCTTCCATTTCTAATGGTTTCACTTGTCAAGGCACAAGTTCTCCCCACAGACGGCGCCAATTATATGGGCTCATTTTGGGGTCCAAGCCCAACAAGTAGGTGATTATGGCCCAAGGAGCTCTAGACAATGAATTTGTAGAGAGCGGGTTACAGAACTGGGCCCCTACGAAGTGAGTGTTAGTTAACTTTGGGCCATACAACAATTGAACATAGGAATATCTCCTTTATGTCCACTGGATATTCGGTCCGAGGAGACGTGTGGGTGCATTTCTGTTTTTTATCAAAGGTTATGGTCTTTCTCTCTTTCTTCTGTTCTTCCTTCCTCCTCTTTTTCGATCCCCTCCTCGTGGGGATTCCCTTCTCTTATATAGCCTCTTTGAAGTCATCAGAATCTTACACTTGTTGATCATCTGGACCTTCACTTGAGTGCCCGTCCCATCGGACATCTCCCCTATTTTTCTGTGAGTTATGGTGGCCAAGGTAACACTGTTCACCTGTCCTCTCCACATTAATGCAGCCATTAATGCAGTCAGAAAAGTAGCTTCCCTGCATTTAATGCGGCAGCTGTAATCTCTCCCTTGACATCCTATACTCTCTTCCCTCTCCCGAGCTTGTGGGGCTCATCCTTGCTACCAATACTCGTTGGAGTGATTCTTTATTGCTGGTAGGATGCATGTTTGAGCCATATTTGGCACGTCCGAGGAGACATTCCTCCTCGGACCGCCTTTTAAATAAGTTTGGGCCGGGAGCCCTTTTGGTGCCCCACTTTCTCTTCAGACGTGGCTGGACTCTGTATGGGGCTCAAGGCCCATTGTTTGATCTGGGGACTTTACCCCTACAGTTCCTAACATTATGTTTAGTATTTAATAACTAAAAAAAAAAAAATAGTATCTAATTAGTTCAGGATTTCTAAATTATCTCTTCCAATGTTTTAGAGCCATTGTTTCTCAACAAAAAAAAAATAATAATAATAATAATAATGTTTTATAGGCATCGCCTTCTAGGTCCAAAATTGTGAGCTAGAATAATCCAAATATAATATGCTATTACTAGAAATAACAGTCCCACATTGTACAAGAAGAAGAAGAAGAAGAAGATCTCCATTTTAAGATGTTCCAAGGACACTCATTAAGAGTAGGGACAATCATTTTCTATCAATCAGTGAAGTGGACAAAACTCAAGCAATTTGTGGTTGTTTTTCTATAATGAGCACCTGTCTGCAATGACCCGCTGTCACTACCAGCACCAAATCTTAGTTTCGATGGTATTGAAGTTGAAGGTTGAGAAATTTTGCACAGTTTGTAGTAGTAAAACTAACAAATTTACCCCAACTATTATTACAATATTGAGTTTATGCCTTTTTTTTTCTTTTTTCTTAAAAAAAAAAAAAAAAAAAAAAAAAAAAAAAAAAAAAAAACCAGTAATAAGCGCTTCCATGCCCACAAAAAAAGGCTATTAGGTAAACTTTTGTTTTTTTTTTTTTGGTAAACGAACCTTTGTTTTTTTTAATTACACATTTGGTCTTCAACCATGATCTTATGTTCTAAAATGGTATTAACCTTTCAAATGTTTCAGTTTAATCTTTTTATCTTTTTAAATTAGAGTAACAAAGGTCCCTTGAAAAGTATGATGTGAGTATGTGACAAATAAAACACTAGAATCATGCACAAATATGGAAGTGAAGCCCGAGTGGCAGTTGATGATGGCACTAATGTCTTCCTTTTTTAACTCAATGCTAATGTTAAAAAGGTTTCTAATGTGTTACATAGGGTCCGTTTGCATTGAACTTATTGTTGCTAAAACTTCCAACTGAAAACTGAAAACACTGTAGCAAAATAATTTTTAAATGTGTAAATAGTATCGTGGGACCCATTCTTAATATTTTTTTAATATATGAACAGTACTGCTACAATGATAAACAGTGCATGAACAGTGACAAAACAGTGCGTGAACAGTAAAAATTGTCTCCTGAACAGTAAAATCACTGTTCGTGCGCAGAAAAAAAAAAAAAAAAAAAAGACTGAAAACGTGTTGCAAAACGTAGACGTAGAATTAAGTTGAATCCAAACGCCCTCATAGTGTGTGTACTTTTCCGCTTCATGAGCAATTGCGTTTCCACTTCTTTTAACCCAAAAAATCAAACTTGAAACAAAAGATTTTGCCGACAACCAAATGTCAAACACCAAAGAAGTGGAAATGCTGCTGCTGCTCATGAAGCGGCAAAGTACACACAACGGTCCTGTTCTTCATTTTCTTTCTATACGAGCAATCTTCCAGCCTCAGTGGCTTCAGCTTGGAAGAAAGATGCTCATGCTTTGTCTTTTTCTTATGCTTTTGAAATATATTGAAGGTTATATAAATATATATATATTTATTTATTTATTTATTTAACTATCACTGATGCTCCTTGTTAGCATTACTGTTTTGTTGGGAATTTAACCAAAATCCCAATTGTTGAAGTGGGCCCGTGTGTGGCTTGAATTGCCACAAGCCCAAGTCAATCTAAGTCACCTTAGTTGACCGAATCCTATTTGTAATAGGAATCTCATTAGCCGACTTAACATATATATCTATATATATGTGATTAGGTGCGGCAAAAAGAGTGCAATCGTAATGATCCCCAATAACCTAGCAAGTGTAGCCGTGTGAGAGAGTTAGGGTGTAATTGGGAATTGGGTTTCTTGAGAGTGTTCTTGTGCAATATTGTATTTTCCCTGATAATAGTGAAATCCCTACAACTCCATGGATGTAGGTAAATTGTCGAACCACGTAAATATTGTCTTGTGCGTGTGATTGTTTTCTTTGGCATGTGTTTTCTCTATTTGTTTTGTTTCTCACAAGTTGGGATTTTGGTTAAATTCCCTACACCAACCTGTGAGAAACAAAAAAAAAAACAAAAAAAAAATAGAGAAAACACATGCCAAAGAAAAACAATCACACGTACAAGACAGTATTTACGTGGTTCGGCAATTTGCCTACGTCCACGGAGTTGCAGGGATTTCACTATTATCAGGGAAGAATACAGAGTACAACTTGCGGCTACAATCTTTTCTCACTATATAAAACACGGCAACACAACCTCCTTAAAACCCTAATCACCAAAGTCAGTTTCTACATTCGAGTCAGGTTGAGTCGTCGAACCGGATCAAACAAAACTAGACTCCACGAAACCCAACATGTTTGATTTTAGTATTTTTGTTTGCCATATCATACTTTTCTATTAGTGAGCATTTTTACTAACATTTAAATGGTTAATGACTTGAGTTGAAATATTTGAAAAGCTAAATACCTTCTTGAAATATGGGGTGGTAAAGGTTGAGAACCAACTTAAATATTTAATTGAATATTTTTTAAAAGTAAATTTTGATTTAGAAGAACTATGCAGTTTGCACGATTCAATGTAGTCATCCTGCTCCTGTCTTTGTGTTTTATATAAGGGTATTTATTTGTAAATATTTTTATTTAAACCAAAAAAAAAAAACTATAGCAATCCTTCAATTTTTTAATGAAAAGAAGAATGAGTTAGATAGGATGGGGATATGAGTCGGATAGAAGTGTCCAAAAAAGGAGAGAAAAAGGGAAGAGGGGGGCTTCAATTGACATAAAGATAGATAATGTAAAGGGGTCTCATTTCTCATTGTTGATGGTTCCAAATTTCCAATAGGAAAGGATCACATTTTGCTTTTAAAGTCCTATCTATTCTGCCATTTACAAATTACAACAAAATGTGGGAGATCAAAAGAAGTAATAAGTAATAAGTAATAATATAAAATTATATAACAAAAGGTAATGAAACTTAAAATGAAAGAGATTAGTGGTAAAAATTGTAATTCTAGTTTATCTATCTATTACAAAAATATACAACAATCAACAGCCCTCTTAGTTTTTTCCTCCAATATTTGACATGGAAAGCATATTTGTGGGCCTAATCTCATTTGAAACACTAGTCTTCACGCCACGCCTGCAACTTCTTGCACCCTTCCTTCCCTTCAATTTGTGTGTGAACAAATGGTTAACACTACCTCTTTTCCATCATTTTTTTCCCTCTCTCAAAGACTAGTTGTACATAAGTTGCTTAGTACAATGAAATATGTTTCAGTTTGTGGTGATGTGTGAAACGCCTGTTAAATACAAATCTAACTTAGGTCTGGTTAATGTGTGCTCTTAGGGCACACATTGAGCAATCTATTTTTAGAAACATTTTCTCGAAAATTGAAAAAGTTATTAATACTTTTTCAATTTCCGAAAAAAAAATTTCCAAAAAAGAAAATTATTGTATGTCCTTAAGCCACACATTAATAAAATCCATATAATTTTCACAACCTCTCACCCTTTTCCCCCTCTTTCCTCTTCTTACCTATCTTTTTTATTTTCTCCATCATGCTTAGCTAAAAAAAAATACCTATCTTTTGGTCATTGTGACCCGGCTTGTTGGCCTTCTATTTATATGTCCCAATAAGACTTGTAAGTGTGTTTGTAGTGAACAAAATAACGAGAGGAGATCGAGGCAATGATGAGTAAGTAGAAATCGGGTGAGTCGGTGGTGAAGCTGAGCCCAAGTGAAGAACCTGCCTCGGTTCAATTCAGGTTCAACAGACCAAAACATGCCAGTGTCTTTCCAGGCAAGAGGAGGTCTGTGAAGCGAATGATGTTTGATGACTTTGTCCAATTCATTGCCAATGCTCTCTGTCCTCGCAATGAGCCCAATTGTATCTCCTTCAAGAAGACAATGACTAAGACTGTATACCCACACAACCCGTAGAAGCTTGGATTAATTGTCCACCTGGGCAATTTGTGTTTTCGAGGCGCCGACCCCCCCCAAAAAAAATATCTATACATAGCCATACAGCTATCTATACATAGCCATACAGCTAGGTATAATAAAGCTTTTGTAGTTGGATATGGTTAATAGTTAATACTTGGTATTCTTCTATGTCTTTTCTTATAATAATATAGTATACAAGATTTTTGGCATTTACATGAATTGAATGATCTATGATTCTATGGGGCACACTGCTTACCTTTCTATTTTGAATTTTTTCCTGATTCGTTTTGTACTTAAGTGGGTGCTCCAGAGGGATGGTGTTTGGTTCCTGGGTTTTGGTAAAACGGTTGAAGATACCATTTTCAGAGAGAGAAAGACAGAGCCGTAGAGATTGGCAGTCATGGCATTTGGAGGTATTTGAAGGGCTAGTGGGTAGTCTGTTTTTCAACTGTCAATAATTAGGAAATTACATTTTCTTGTGTGTGACCTTCTTATGATGTTGTTCATGAAGAGTTTTTGTTTGAATTTGGAAGGATTCAAGCTTATTACTTTAAATTGGCATACTATTTACTTGATTCTGATGCTGGAGTTGTATACTTTAATTTCCAAAATTATTATCAATACTACCATTATCAGTTTAACTAGGACCAATATTAAGGCAAAGTTAGTAATGTTGCAGTGAAGGTGGATACAGTTAGTAATGGTTGATGTATAAGATGTTTCTGTGGTTGGCTTGGTTGCAGAGGGTTTGCCACACTAAAAAAGTTGATTAATACTAAAATTAAAATTAACAACACTTAAATTGTCGTCAAAACACTCAAAAACGTATACATCACATGTTGTGGTCGTTAAAGATAATTTTTTAAAAGTAATTATTGAAAGGGGATGCCAAAAAAAAGTTAATATAGATGGAGTTTAGATGGGAGATAAAGCAAATAGTTGATGATAATGTGTGGATTAGTCCACCCCCGCCGTATCATTAAGCTCTTTTTAGCTTGAGTTAATACTTAATTAATTAGTTAATAGGGAAAACAAGAATTAATAAGGTGGATCACCTTTTAGTTAGGTGGGCCTTTTGACTGTAATATTGATGGTTCAGTTCGGCTTGACCTTTCCTCTTAGTGGTGAAGTCCATCCATGAAAATCAATCCTATTATTTGGCTTGTATGCTTTCTATGTTTTGGGTTAATGGAATTTTCTTCAGAAATATTTAAAAATAAAATAAAAATGTAATTGATATTGATATTTGAAGGCAGAAGATTTTAAAAGAATGATCCAAAAAATTAAAAAGAATAAGAAAAGGATTGTAACAGAAATCTAACATCAATCTTGGTCAGGGTGTCCATTTCATCAGTTGAAAGTTGAAACCCCCTCCACGGCCGCACCTTCTTCCAATATGCCTCCTCATCGTCTCATTGCTAGATTTGCAAAACACCTCATCCTTTCTTCCAACGTTTCCATTTATTTTCTCCTCTCAATGTTGTGAAATCATCATACATCCAAATGTTTATTTTCGGAAGTTTATTTTATTATATTAAATTTAGATACAATTTCTTATTATATGTTATAGAGTTATATATTAGGGCTCTTATTAAATTGAATCATGTTATCGTATTGACTAACACATACACAAAAAATAATTAAATTTAGCCATATGATTTATTTATTAATAAAATTGGATGGTTAGATTTAATTAAAGCACTCTTCTCAAAACCAAATTTAATTTAAAACACCTAAAGAAATGTATCTAAAACTTAAAAAATGAAATATAGTGAAAAACTATATATCTTCTCTTTTGAGATGAGTAGAACTGATGTACGGTTACCCAATATAAAATTAACAAATGATTGAAATATTTGGTATGTTGTAGTTTTTAACTAACATGACATCCCCGTTGGGTATAATAAACTCGTGCACTTTCCATGACTCTAACAAATAAATTCTATTCTCTCTCTTATCCTATTCACTATCTCCAAGGCTCCAATCTTCCTACTCACCAACTTTTTCTCAAGGTTGAGTAAATAATGAATTGGAAAGTGTAGACTGTGGACCCTTCTGTTCTCACACTCATCCCCGAATTTAGGTTCAATAAACCAAAGAGAAATACTTGTTTAAAATCAATCGGGTCTTCAACTCACGGTTCCAATTGTTTTCACACTTGTGTTCATGTACACAGTTCACACTTACATGCAACAATCACCTCTCTAAACCAATTAAAGCATTAAAAGCCAGTGATGGATTGTCCAATAGTAGCTCCTTCAAGAAGACTAATAGCAACAATAGATTGTGTCCACGGTTTCTATTTTAATTAGTAACCGCCTAGCTAGGGCACACAATAATTAACTATTTTTGGAAATATTTTCTCGAGAATTGAAAAAACTGTCAATACTTTTTCAATTCCCGAAAAACTATTTCTAAAAATAAATGGCTTAATATGTGTCCTAAGGACACACATTAACCGGACTCTATTATATATAATGTTCTTGTGATTGGACATGGTTAATGGTTAAGTAGTCTGTCCTCTTCTCTGTCTTTCAAATAATGCGGCATACATTTATGGCATTTAAATAAAATGAATCATCATATATGGCCTATGGGGCACACTGGACCTTTCAATCTTGATTTTTTGCCTTGATTCGTTAGTAAGTACTAAATTATGGGTCAGTCTTGTGTAAAGCTCACGTTTTCAAAACCGTCAATGGAGAAACAGTTGTTGCTAGCTAGGTGAGCACGCGACAAAACAGGTGACGGTTTTCGGTTTTCGGTTCCATTGTTTTTGGTAAAGCTGTTTAGGGTGCGTGTTTCAAGGGCTAGCGGTATTGGCATATTGCCTTTGTTTTTACTTTTTATATTAGGAATAAGTCTTGTGCCATTTAGAATGACACGACAAATATCACAATTTATTTACGTGACAAGTTATAATTGGTGAAAAACTGTCCTTATATAGACCCATCATCAGTTCTCCACCAATCATAACTCACCACATGGACAAATTGTAACATTTATTGTGTCATTTTATGTGGTATTTGTTATGCCACTTTATCTGGCACAAGACTTATTCTTATACTAGTCGTTAACCCGTGCGATGCACGGGATTCTTTAAAAAAAAAAAAAAACAATATTGTAATTATCATTTGTTGCACTAAATCAGAATGTCTCAAGACTGACTAATCAAATAATAAAACTAAATGGAGAAGACCCAAGCATAACATAAAATCTTCACTAATTCAAATAATAAACATTGTCAAACCTAGCAAACAATGTGCTTGTGCCCAATAAAAAATTGTAAAGACAAATAAGGGATAAAGAAATCCTGTATATCATCTCCATAAAAATACATACATGCTAAAAAGATTAATACCACTACCATAGGTCCATCGGCAATGAAGTTATTTTCATAGTTACATATATATTGTTAATAAACAAATAATCAAATTGCAATAATAATCACAATCTTATTTTCATAATAAATAAATAGAATATAGTTACCAATGTCAAATTCTTTTGCTATGACTCAAAAAGAGTAGAGAAAGAACATAATACAACAAATCTGCATTATATAGAAGAGTACATCATATATTTATTCAACATAAAACATTGAGTTTTATAAATCTTCCTTTGCTTGCTCACATTCCCAACCACGTCCCTTGTGCTAAGATACCATAGATATTGCTTTTTCAAAATCATGAAAAGACTTTGCCAATAAAGCCTTCTCCATGTCAAACCCTTTTGCTTTGTCTTGAAATAGTTCCTAGAAAACAGCCGCTTTACCCAAGTTAGGGGCTTTGAGAACAAAAGAAGAATTATAGTATTTGAGAAAGTGCGATAACCACAATATATTGGTGTTATTTTCATATATAACAAATAACGAAATGTGGAAACACCATTACTAAACAAAACTTGTTCTTTAGACTCAGAAAGTATCATTAACAGGCAATTCTGTCAACTTCTTCTCTCTTTTTTTAAGGGAAAAAAAAATTGCTTTTCACCTACCATAGGCAAAAGGACCATAATCCAAAGCTCTACCCAAAATACAATTTAGGATGGTTAAGGACAACCAATATGAGAATCAACTTCAAAATAATTAAATAAGAAATAAAGACCACCATAGCTCAATTTTTAAAGTAGCTTTCCTCACAGACACATGCACAAGAAATCACTATATCAAACACATAAAGAAACCCAAATGGGATTTCAAGAAAAATAAGACTACCCAGATTTAAACTAACCTCAAATGTATCAAAATCATCATTATTGATAACAGTGAAACTCAACTCTCAGGACTGGGAGTCTCAAGCAAGCAACTTCGTTCAGACAAAAAGTACATCTCTCAATAATGTGGATCTTTTTTTAGGTGAGGAACGAACTATGTGCCTTCCTTATCTTGACGTTTGTCAAGAAAACCATATTGGGTGAAATGGGTTGCTATTAGATTTGTCGGTTTTGTAAAAAAGTTCAGCTAAATTTAGCTAAGGAATTAAATCATTTTTACCTTTAACATAAGCTTCTCAGCGAGTTTTATGTGTGTGGATATAGTTAAGTATCTTTTAGAGGAAAGAGTGAGATAAGAGACTATAAATACATGTACATTTATGAAAATTAATAAAAGGTGAAAACTTTTTGTGTGTGTGCAACTGCTGCCATTGCTATTTTGCTGAGATTCCAAGTAGTGTGTAATGGGTTTAGCTTTGATTGAAAGTTATGCTCATGCCCACCAAATCTTTCTAACCTAGGACTTTGATTTTGATGATGTTTTAAAAAAAAGTTGAAGATTGAAGATACTAAGTAGACACATTAAACATAAGTTATTCCCAATTAAAAAATTAAGTATAAGTTATTATACTTAAATCGCAGCCAACACAATTCAAAGCATACCACATCAATGATTATGTTTGTTCAACATTAAAACAATGCTAGAATGGAGGGGTATAAAACATTTGAAGCAAAATAGACAGAAGATTGAAAGCAATCACCAACCTTATTAGATCTTAGAATATCTATCAGTCCACCAATGAGCTTCTGATCAATGGCCATGTGATAAGGAGAGGACCTTGTAGCCTCCTCTAAGTCAAATGGATTGTCTATGCACGTGGCAGCTATAAGCGGTGTATTCTCTCCAGCTTCTGCCAAGTACTTCGTCAACATGTTTGCACCATATTCCCAGCCAACGACCATCAATGTAATCCATGGCCTTGCCTTATTGATGAACTATATAGCTGTGGAGATATCATCACTGTTAGCAGCGGTAAATAATCTACAGAAAATAGAATAGTAAAGAAGCTCCTACTATCAGCACATTCAAAAGAAACCTGTATTAGACGATTCTCTTGTCCATGAACCTCCCATGCCCACACCACTGAATTTTAAAAAATATATATATTAAAAAACTGGTCAGTCCTAATTCACCCCACACATCTGGAATGCGATCCCTCATTGCTTGATGTGGTGCAATGAAAAACCATGCGAAGAAAAAGTCAATAATAGGAACGAATCTTAGCTTCCATGGTTATACCAAAATTTTAAAAACAAACCTTACCATAACTAACAAATAAATTTTTTACATAAACAGCAAAGACAAAGTTGCAGAAGGAGGACATTGGAAAAGAAGCTGGGGTTTGCAACCAAACAAAGAATCAAACAAAACCCCTCAAAAATCTAGATGCTGCTCTTAAAGAAGATTCTTCTAAAATTTTTTTTTTTTTAAAAAAAAAAAAAGCAAGGTGTACAAATGACATTTTTTGGCATGGTGTGTGTTACTGTGTTGTATATTTGTATTGTTTTCTATGCTAATGATTTAGTAGATCTGTGTTGAAAGAAATTGTTGGATGTTGATGAATAGTAGTCAAATTCTGTGGTCCTTACCACGTTGTTAAAAGAAGCTCAAAATGGTAGAAAAGAAAAAAGTTCACAATGTGGACTTTTAGCCACTCTATAACTCCTTTTCTTTTCTTTTCTTTTTTCTCTGGTTTTTTTTTTTTTTTTGGTTCTAAATTGATGAATTAGAGAGAATATGGTATTATTTGAGTTCAATAGGTTCAATTATAGGCTTCTAAATATGTTCAAGTTATTTTGGATTTGAATTGTAACATGGAACTAATAAACTACTTCTACTACTACTTTGGGCTTGGCTTTTTCTCAAACACCTTCTATATGTAAAGCAGCAAATAGGTTTAAGTCTCTACCAAGTGAGCAAAAACAACCTTACCATGTGGCTGAGGACCATTCTAAGTAGTAGGAAGTAAACAGAAGTAAACAAACCAAAATTGATGGCCTTTTTGTAAAAGAACCAAGATGCAAACTAACACTAAAGTTGACATTCATTCGGTATTAATGTGTGTGTGTGTATATATATATATATATATATATTATCACAGACCACACATTATCAATTTATCATCAATAATAAGATCAAATTCAAGATCCCAAAATCAAGGCCTTCAAAATAGAAAGGAACCTGAATACCTAATTTTCCACACAACAGTAGCTACTTCATTAACTGAGTCAAAGACAACAACCCAAACTATCCAAACCCCAATTTTGGTTCAAAAATGAGACCTCAAATCACCAAAACCTATAAAAAAAATAAACAAATAAACAAATAAATAAACACCCTTTTAATGCCAGCAAACCAAAGGCCAACCATTCAGCCATAGCAACCCAAAACACCAAAGCAGAACAGCCACAAAAAAAAATTCCATGAACAACTGAAGCGGAGAGAGAACGGTATATAGGAAGTAATAATTGGGTAGATAGATTTTCAATTGAAGAGCAAATCAGAATTCTTACCTCAACAAATATGGTGAAAAAATTCAAAAACCCAAACCAAACAAACCCTAACTCACGCACAGAGAGAAATTTACAGAGTTATACCTCTTCGATATGAGCGAAGCAGCTGAGGAGGTAATTCTCTTAATCCTTTTAGGGTATTTGACATCCAAAGCTTTTTCCAGCGAACATCATGGTTGGCATATCAGTGAGTTGGGTTGCAAGATGGTAGGCAGATTCAACGAAGAATTTTCCATTGAGGTTCGGTAACCGTATAAGCCTGTATGGTCTCGGAGTGGGAGGATAGGGAGAGGAGATTTTGCGATTTGGGGGAAGGAAAAAAAGTGGAGAAGAGATGTGTTTTGAGTTTTCGATTTTCAGAGTTGGGGAGAATAGTTATAGGGTTTGGTTTTCAGAATTGGGGAGAAATTTTAGTTGAAATTTTCGGGTATGAATGAGAGGTAGAAGCGTTACCCAATACGTTTGGGGAGAAATTTTAGCTGAAATTTTCGGGTATGAATGAGAGATAGAAGCGTTACCCAATACGTTTTAGTATTTTATTTATTTATTTTAGTTAAATATATATTTTTTTAATAATGCTGACGTGTAAAATTGTGGAGAAGGCAAATGCTTCGATTTTATATATATATATATATATATATAGATTATTGGCAGGCATTTTTTTCAACTGTCAAAAATCACGAAATTACATCTATTCTTGACAGTTGGAAATCATCATGATTTCCTCCCCATTGTCCCATTCTTACTACTGACTAGCTCCTCCAAATTTGATGATTTTGAAAAGTTAAAAATCATTTTGGATGTTTTTGAAAGTTAATGTGAAATCTTGAACAACCGGCTCTCTTAGTAACTCAACTATTTGACTACTTATAATGAGTATTTCAGGTATTGGGTTCGAGAGCTGTTCAGAGACTAAAATTCAAGACTCTCTCTCTATAAATAGAAACTGATTTCATTGATCTCCAAAAGAGTACAATCCAATGAATATAAGTTACTACCTCTACCCCTATACATACAATTCAGAAGAAGCTAAAAGAGAAAAATAACCAGCTCCTAATTTGGTGGAAAAATCTGTTATAAGCTAACTCTCTCTCTCTAATTAATACACGTGCAATAACCACTCTCTAACTAACTAATCCAGTTCTGATTCAATCAAGTCCCTCAATTCCTTGTTCTCCAATTCTGATTCTGCAGTAGCTATATCAGTACTGCTACTTGTTGCAATTACATGTACATCATGTGACCGTCCTTGTTGCTGAGTGCCACTCTGCCTAGCATGTGGCAGATTCCCCTGATGTAGACAACACCTTTGCTTGTTATTTTCAGCAGAGAGAAAGAAGAGAGATATGAAAATGAGAAATCTCGCACTGGGTCACTTTTGTTGAATAATTCTTGTCACATTTATTAATACTACCATTGTGAGTTAAACTATGATCAATATTAGGGATGGCAATAAAAGTCCGACCCGCGGATACCCGGTCCGGTCCGATCCTAATGGGTCGGATTTTACCCGACCCGATAAATAATAGGGTCGGATATGGGTCTTTTTAAAAAAACCCGAAGCGGGTCCGGGTCGGGTCCGGGTTTTTGGCATACCCGACCCGGACCCGACCCGTTTAAGTATAAAATTACCAAAAAACCCCCCATATATATATAAACTAAAAAAACCCTACTTTCTCTCATATTTCACACTCAGCCGTCCCACTCTCCATCCATTTCCCTCACAGCCTCAGTCTCCTCTCCCTTACTCACTCTCTTCTCCCTCTCACTCACGGACTCAACCTCAAGCTCTAACCTTTGTCACCGCTACCATCACACGATCTCACCGCCGGCCTCAAGCTCTGTCATTGTCAGTCTCAAGCTCTGTCACCGCCGGTCTCAAGATCGTCACTGGTTTGTTTCTCTCTTTCTTTGTCTTCTCTGAGCTCCGATCTGTCTTCTCCAAGTGTAGCTCAGCCAAGATCTGCCATCTCCGCCAAGATCTGCCACCACCAAGATCTCTTTTTTTTTTTTTCATTTTTTTTTGGGTTCATTACTTGGTGCCTGAAAGGGGTATTATTGTGTATATTCATTTGTGGGATTTATTTTGTAGATTTTTGAACTTGATGTAATGGTCCCGGATTTGGATTTGGGGGATTTATTTTGTATATATTTGAACTTGCGGCAAATCTTGTTGTAAGGAAGAAATTTTTTTTTTATGTATTTGGGTTATGTGTATAGGATTTATGTATGGGTTTGTGATTTTTATGTATTATTTCTTGTGATTTCTGTATTTGGGGTTGTGTTTTGAAAGGGAAAATGAGAAATTATAAGTAAATTATTGTAGATTTATGTGAAATTTGAAATCTAAAATTATTGTAGAAATCTAAAATAATAATTATAAATTAAATTAGTGTAGAATCTGAGATTTATTAAATTAATTACGGAATTTTTTTTAAAAAAAAAAATTGGGCCACGGTTTAGGCCATTAGGGCTTAGGAATGGGCCCTAAAGTGGTCGGGGCCCGTGGGGCCCGACGGGCCGGGTTTGGAGCCTGGGAAAAAAATCCGTTTATTAATCGGGTCGGGTTCGGGTAACAGATACAGATCCGCGGGTCGGGTCCGGATATAAAGAAACCCGATCCAAACCCGACCCGTTGCCATCCCTAATCAATATTATGGCAAAGTTAGTAATGAATAATGATGAAGCGAAGGTGGAGGGCAGCAACGCTTGTAATTGTTACAGTGAAATTAACAACACTTCATTCTGGTCAAAAGGTATACATCACATGCTGTGGTCGTCAAGAGAAATTATTCATTGAAGTTTGAAAGGGATGAAAGAAATTATGAATAGAGTGGAGTTATAAAGGCTTTTAAAAGTCTTAGATGGGAGATAAAGCAAATAGCTGACAATAATGTGGATTGGTCCACCGTGTAGGGACGGAATTATGATTCAAATTTAGGGGCGCCAAAGTTCTTTGTTCAAAGATTTTTAAAAAGTTGGAATATTAATACTAGAGGTTGACAATTATACATTATTAGCATTAATTTTTTTAATTTTTTTGCATTTTTTCTTCTTTTTTTTTAAATCACTAATAAATGTTTATAATCAAGTGGTCTGTAAGTCAATTGATATGTCTTGATATTTTCAAGGTTTAACTAACATTAGACCAATTCTTTATTCTATCCACATTAAAAAAAATTTTAGAAATCTATTTATTCTTTTCACATAATTCTATACCTAATAACTTCATAATGCTATATATAAAAGATTCTTAAAAAAAAAAAATACAAAAATTGTAGTTAAAAGTTTAGATCCATGTTTAGTATTACATTAATAAAACAACTAAAATAATGGTTAATCAACATCATGCACTAATATTCAGTGAAAAAAAAAAAAGGTTGAGACAATTATTGGTGTCTTGGTTAAGGATTTTTTTTTTTTTTTTTTTTTTATAATCACTTGGTTAAGGTTGAGGTAGAATAAAGATGTGAGATCTTTTCCTTTAAAAATTTGTCATTTTGAAAAAGTAGTAAAAAAAGAAAAGAAAAGAAAAAGAGATTTGTTAAATAATCACGTGATAATGAACGGTAACTTTGAGTCTTCAACTATTTAAATAATAAAGTTTTTCCCATCACTACATTAATTTAGCTAAAGCACAAAGTTTATTACCTATAGACTAATCACACACATGCTTTGGTGGCAGTTTAGGTAAGGGACAAAACAATAGATTGTTGTTGTTTCACACGTGTATTACATTTATGCATGCATGCCAAGTGTGTCCCAAAATTAACAAAACATTAAAAATTAATAAAATTCTATCATAAAAAAATAAAAATAAATAAAAAATCAACGGGTTATGTTAAAGAGTAACAGCTCTTTAAAAAAAAAAAAAAAATTTCATGGATTGAGTTAAAGACACCAACTGATCCAAGTTGCTGGTGACACTAATTGGTGTGTGGATGGAGTGATTAGCAGCATAAGAGTTGTCTCTGTGACTATGGTGGAGTTATTTGAGAGGGATAAAAAGCTCTCAAATGAGAGGTAGAAATTTGGTATAGATTATTGGGTTTTTGTGATTTGTTTTTGCTAGGATTTATAATTGATTTGTTATATATATATATATATATATATATATTTTTTTTTTTTTTTTCTTTTTACTTAGATTGTGTCCAACGATTTTTTTTATTATATATATATATATATATATTTTTACTTAGATTGTGTCCAATGATTTTTTTTATTATCTGAATATGTGAATTGTTTTGTAAATCTTCCTTGTTGTCCGAATTTGTAAATCTAAATGTTTATCTAAAAGTTTTTCTTGATATTCTTGGGACAACTAGTCAAAAGACGATTTGATCAATTTTTTTCATTTTTTGTTTTATTTGTCAACTTATAAATTGTTTGGAAGAGGGGGGTCAAGTATATTAATTTTAGAGCCAAAAGTATATTTCTTTTTTGTGAAAAAATCTTGTATAGGCCAATTCCATGAGACTCATGTTTTACTGATATATGAGTCTCACATGCATATGCACCAGTCACTTGAGATATTTTCTCATGTTTTGCGAGGTTTAATAGGGACAAGAATAGGGAGGCTGTCTCACCTCTTAGCTACGTGGGCTCTTTTTGCCTGTAATCTGTTCAATTTGGCCTCATTAATTAGGTGGTGAAGGCCATCCATATATGAAGATAGACATGTTTGGCTTGTCTGCTTTCTCTGTTTTGGGTTAGTGGAATTTTTCTTTAGAAACATAAAAAAATGTAATCCATGTCGAAGTTAGAATATTTTAAAAGAATGATCTAGAAAACCAAAAAGAAAAGGAAAAGGGTTATATATAAGAGATGGTTTTCCTTAAAAAAAAAATTGTTGGAGAATTAATATGCCTCTTGGGTTAGAAAGGGTATTGCAAGGTAAAAGTAAAACTTCATTTGTTAAATGAAATGTTGAAACATTGATGTGAGACGAAAATGTACATGAAATATTAATTATGATAACGACAACGATGGTGATTCTTTATAATAGATAACTCAGCTAAAACTTATGAGTTGTAATGTATCAAGTATTCACCTACCTATTTCCTCCCATTCCAAATAAAAATGCAAACAGTTGATCTAAAAGCATGCATAGTAATATAGTATAGCTTTACAAGTTAATTTCATTATTCTTTTTTCTTTTTTTTTCCTTTTTTCTTTTTTTGAGGGGGGAGGGGGGTAAACGTTAAAAGCTCCTAAAAATAAAATACATTAAAACAAAATCGGCTCAAATTGACAACCAACCATTAAAATATGTTCAAATCTTAATTCGATTTAATGAGGAGAATCCAATCACCTCTACAAATACAAAGTGCACTCGGAAGACATTTTCAGAGTGCCTAGGTGCTTGATGTGTTATACTTATACCATTGTTGAGGGCCATTTGTGGAAACCCAGGCAGGCAGAAAGAAAGCTCAATAATGAGAGCTACAAAGAATTGACAAAATAGATAGCAAAAACCCATTAGGCCCAAGCGATAGGAATAATGGATCACAAGCCCAACAAATAAATAAATGGGTCTTGAAGAGGCAAGCGGGCTCAAAGGAGCCAAGAAAGAAAGAAATAGCATCTCATGGGCAGTGTATGAGGTAGAAAAGTGAGAAAAGGCCACCGCAGGCCCAAGGCAATGCAAACTAAGAGAGTAAAGGGTTTATGACAGGCCCATGAACCCCAAAGATAAGAATAAGGTTATTGGGCCGGGGAAGCCCAATGAAATTAGTAAAAAGCCCATGGGAGTGTGGAATTAGCAAACGGGCCGAGGAAGCCCAAAGAAAGCAATCGGGCCGTGGATGCCCAAAGGAAAGCCCAAAGGGACATAGGAACCTATAAGTATAAGCAAAACAGTGCCCATGACAGGCCACTGAGAAAAGGGATAAACGGCTAGCCCAAAAGAGGCCCAGCAGGATTAAGTTATTACGGCAGGAATAATAGTTCAACGTTGCAGGAAATAAAGAAAATCAAGAGTGGACCAAAGAAATGTAAGGCCCATCATCAGATAAAGCCCAGCTCTTGAATGGAGCGAGAAACCAAAGAAAAGCCCACATGAAAGGTCAAAAAACACAGACGGAGAGTCTCCAGATCACGGCAAACGCATGAGCAGTAGGTAGACTCTTGGACATATCTGAAAGGGAAGCACGCGCAAGGCCCAGGCACCACCAGCCTGTACCCAGCCAATATAGGACGTGGTGGGGCCATGGGCCAGAGGTAAGAGGTAAAAGGGGTATGGTTTGGTGGTGGGGAGAGGAGAAAAGATCTATTTTGCGGCTCCTACCCAAGCCCTTTTCGGAGATACGTCCTGCTGGGATGATAGACCACCCAAAAGAGGCAAGTTTGAAGGGGAACCGTTAGGTGCATGCCTTGAGAGTAGAGAGAGAAAGCATTTATACCGTGGCAGGAAGAAGTGTTACGGTATACTGAGGAACGAAACAAACCTGCCTCTGTTTGGCAAGGGTGAATGTTGCACAGACCTGGTGGTCGGCAAGTACGCCCAGACCAGACAAAGGCAGTTAAGAGGCAAAATGGTAAAACATTGGTCACGGCAGGCACTATAAAAGGGCTCTTGCCGTGCCCTGAAACAGGGATCAAAAAACAGAGCATTTTTACGGAGTAGAAAGAAAAACAGAGTAAATAGAAGAGAAAAAAGATAAGAAAGAAAACAGAGAAGAAAAGAGAGAAAATTAAGGAAGAATGAGAAGTAATACAGTGGGCATGCACCAGTAGATCGGTTTCTCTCTCTCCCCTTTAAATCTTGCTCTCTTCCAAAACGTAAACAAGGACTCCTTTTTTGGGCAATAACCATTCAAGTCCGACTCCCTCAAAGCCATTAATCCCCACGACAGGATCCTTTCCTAGGAGATTATCTGCATTGAGAAGAGGCGTTCTTCCCTCTTTGGTTTTGCTTCGGCAGACTAAACTTAAAATTTGATTTATGCCCATTTGATTAGTTCGTATTATTTTCTTTACTTTCTTTGTGATTGACATTATCATGACTGTAATCATGCTTTGTAAGTAGGGATTACATAGTCATTTATTTAAATAGTCAGAATACTCTATTTTGGTTATTATTATTATATCTATCTGTCGTAACTCATTTGAAACAGTTCTGCTTGTCGTAAGCTTACTCCTGGCAGACAAGGCATAAGTTTGTGCACAAACCGACCCAAGTTGAGTTACAATTGAACCGGTCTCAACTCCCTTACTCAGAAAACATTCGGGCCCATCACCGCAGAAAGCAGTCCAGCCTAACACACCATACACAAAAAAGGCCCCTACATTAAATTGGCGACTTCACTAGGGAGTTGGGAAGCAGACAAGGGCAAAGGAAAGGAAAAGAAAACAGAGCCCCTCGCAAATGATGCCACCAAAGTCCAGGACATCACGGAATATGAGTGTCGTACCTTTACAAGCAGAATCCAGGCCAACAACGCCTCACCAACAGCAACTTAACCAAACAGAAAGTGCCAACAGAACGGGGGCTGACCCTCAGCCTCAGACGAGAGTCCTCGCGGACAATGTCAACACCTTCATCTAAGTATTGCAATCATTACAGCACTCGCAGAAACAAATGATGGAAGAGATCCGTCAACTGAAGGCAGACAAAACAAAAGAGAAAGGCAACCAGCATGACCCAGATCATGCGGCAGACAGAGAAGAAACACTGGCAGAAGGTGTCCCACGGAACGCAGAATAGCGTTTCATTACCATGGCTGAGGTAGCGGCTCTCTTGGAGGAAGAGAGAGCCAGAACACCAAAGGAGAGGTTTTACGCACGAAGACCTCCCTACCCTCTAAAAGTACTCAGCAAACCGTACCCCGAGAGATATGAACCAAGGGCCTTTGCCCAATACGATGGCAGGAAGGGAAGTGTAATGGAGCACGTGAGCAAATTTATTGAAACCCTTGGCCCTTACGCAGCAGACAAAGACTTATGTCTGCGAGAGTTTTCAAAGTCACTGTGCGACCGGGCATACACTTGGTACATTGGCTTAAAACCAGGATCAATCCCAACCTGGAATGACATGGTGGATGTATTTTGCACTAAATACTTTCACGGGGAAGAAACGGTAACGCTTGCAACTCTGCAAGCGACCAAGCAAAGGAATGGAGAGGATCAATCCGATGGAATACATCAAACGGTTCAGGGACATAGCACTTGATTGCTATGACCACTGTGAAGAAAAGACGTTAGTAGAAATGTGCATGACCAATATGATCTGGGAATTCAGAGCTGTCCTGGAGAATCTGGAGATTTCCCAATTTGCACAACTATTACAGAAGGTTAGAAAGACAGCTCAGTCTGTAAAACCCAGTTTGGACAAGAGGAACGCCCCACAGGCTATGGCGGTGTCCACTGGAAATCAGAGAAGGAAAACAGAGGCGAGGGAGTATGATACACCCCCACCCTTACCATGTACTCCTAAAGAGCTGGACGTGCTACTTGACAAACGAATAGCAGATGGGATCTTTAAACCCAACCAGGTCTCTAGAGAGCCCACGGAGGAAAAAAGGAGGGATTCTCACTTCTGCCGCTTGCATAATTATGTACAACATCCCACCGCAGAATGCTAGGCGCTCCGCAGGCTAGTGCACCGCAGGATTAAAGAAGGCACATTAGAGCTGACCCAGCAGGAAGTCCAAAGAAACCCTCTCCCAAACCACAAGGGAAAGGGTGTAGCAGCAGTGGTGATATGTGCAGACCCGGAAGAAGACAAGGAAGAAAACTTGGCCCTGCCTGCCACGGCGATTACCACTCTTCAACAGAGTGCCAAATTTAAAAATCTATTTGACTAGTTGGGACTTACAGCAAAAGAAAGAAAAATAGCCACGATGGCTTTGGTAAGCATCGCCTTCGAGGTAGGGGTGGAATACCTATCAGCAGAGATGCCAGAAGACAGGGCCCTCTTGCAAGAATCAACAGAAATCACGTTTAGCAGTGAGAATATGAAAGTGGGGCACCCAAATCATAGGAGGCCCCTCTACTTAGCAGCATCTATAAATCAAATCCCCATCAAGAGGACCCTGGTGGATACGGGTGCTTCTGTAAACCTCATTCCGTTGAGCACCTTGCAAGCTGCAGGAATTTCAGAGAAAAAGATCCAAGGATGCCCGATGGAAGTAACGGGGTTCGGTGGAAGAAGGGAGTACACTGCAGACCACATTCAGTTATGGTTGAAAGTAGGCCCTATAGCCTCTTTAGCTCGTTTCCACGTGGTCAGAACGGAAGTATCTTACCATGTGCTTTTGGGAAGACCCTGGTTACACAAACACCGACTAGTACCGTCCACCTACCACCAATGTGTGAAAGGAAGATTGAATAGCAGGATGATACGCATAGCTGCGAACCCTTCGCCATTCGAGCAGGCAGAAGCCCACTTGGTGGAAACCATGTTTTATGACCAATGGGCTCCATCTGGAGAAAATTCAGTTTCAAAGCCACGAGGCACCTTTGTGCCTAGGTGGGAAGATGTTCAAGATAACCCAGAACCTGATTTAAGAGAGTTATTGGCACGAAAAAAGAAAAGGAAAGAAGCGCCTGCTGCAGAGCCAGACGAGATACCTCAATGCATTAGGGTCCGAGGCCTTGATGGCAGGATTGTGTATAAATTATGAAGGTGCGTAGGGCCCACGAGTGAGATGCAAGTGGGTCCCACCCAAAAAGGGCAATACAAGAATTTGGCGTGTTGCGTTGCTGAAAAAGTTTGGGAAAAGAAGAAGAGAAGGAAGAGGCAGTTGCGACAGAAAAGGACATCCAGGTTATGGCAGAGGAAGAGTTGGAAGAAGTTGACTTAGGGTCTGATTCGCAAGAACCAAGGCCTATCTCAATTAGTGCAAGCTTGACAGAAAAGGAGAAGTCAGAACTCATACTGTTGTTGAAAGAATTCAAAGACGTTTTTTCTTAGGATTACAATGAAATGCCAGGGCTCGATCCCGGGCTTGTTGCGCATACATTGAATGTGGACCCAGAGGCCAAGCCGGTGGCCCAACCTGCCAGGATATTTCACACAAAAATAGAATGGCAGATAGTCAAAGAAGTGCAGAAGTTGCTAGCCGCAGGATTCATCAAGCCTATCCAGCATCCTCCCTGGCTATCCAACATAGTACCAGTAAAGAAGAAGAACAGCCAGATAAGATGCTGTGTAGATTTCAGAAATCTCAACAAAGCTTGTCCAAAGGACGAATTCCCATTGCCGAACATGGATTTACTAATAGATTTCGCGGCAGGAAGCGCCGTGTTCTCATTCATGGATGGTTTCAGCGGGTACAATCAGATCAAGATGGCGCCAAAGGATGCAGAGAAAACTGCCTTCAGAACACCCATGGGCAATTTCTACTATACTGTGATGCCCTTCAGGTTAAAAAATGCAGGTGCAACTTATCAACGAGTAATGACAGCCATATTTCACGACATGATGCACCAGAAGCTAGAAGACTATGTGGATGACATAGTGGTTAAGTCAAGGAAGAGAGAAGAACACTTTCGGGTGTTAAAAAGAGTATTCGAAAGATGCAGAGCTTTTAAGTTAAGAATGAATCCCCTCAAATGCGCATTCGGAGTGTCCTCTGGGAAATTTTTGGGTTTCCTGGTTCATAGCAGAGGCATAGACGTGGATCCGGCCAAAGCCATGGCAATAGCAACTATGAGACCTCCTACCACAGTAAAAGAATTGAAGAGCTTCTTGGGAAAAGTCTCATATATCCGGAGATTCATCCCTGGGTTGGCATCAATCACCTCTGCCTTCACCAAGTTGCTTAAGAAGGGGCAAAGTTTTGAATGGGGGGAAGCGCAATAAGTGGCCTTCAAAAGGCTACAGCAAATAATGATGAACCTCCCTACGGTGCAGGCCTCTATTCATAAAAGACCACTGCTACTCTATTTGGCCACCAATTCGTATGCCATCAGCACATTAATCGCTCAGGAAGATGGAGATGGTGTCGAGCAGCCAATATATTACATCAGCCGCGCCTTAAAAGATGTAGAAACTCGTTACCTAAGGGCAAAGAGAGCATGCCTAGCCATTGTATACGCTTCGCAGAGGTTGCGTCACTATTTCTTGGCCTACGAAGTATGGCTAATGACTAAGTCTCATGCCATTAAAGCTCTGTTACAACAGCCGATCCTTTCCGGCAGGATATCCCAGTGATTGCTACAATTATCACAATACGACTTGAGAATGGGGACACCTCGGGCAGTGAAAAGTCAAGCTATAGCAGATTTATTGGCACAGTTTCCGGGAGAGAAAGAATTCCCACTGAATGATGAAGTTTCAGGGGAAGTAGCTATGGCAGAAGAAGTCAGGGAACAGTGGGTAATGAAATTTGATGGGTCTTCTACTACCCATTCCGGAGGGGTGGGAGTAGTTCTGTATCATGAAGAAGACAAGGCAGTGGCACTATCATTTAAGTTGGAATTCCCCTGTTCAAACAACACGGCGGAGTACGAGGCCTATCTAACTGGGCTTACCATGGTGCTCGAAATGGGAGTCAAACATTTGAAAGTACTGGGAGATTCGAACTTGGTCGTCTGCCAAGCCAAATGAAGTTTTTCCTTAAAAGAGCCTAGCCTAGCCCTGTACAGAGCTATGGCCCAGAGAATGAAAGAAAGATTCTCAACCTTTGAGATAGAACATGCTCCGAGAAACGAAAACTAGTTTGCAGACGCATTAGCTGCATTGGGTTCGCAAATAATCTTCAAAGAGAATAGCACTAATATAGAAGTCAGCAAGAGGGAAGAATCCATCATTGAGGTGTTGAAAGAAAAGTTCCGAAAGGAACAGGACGAAGGGGATTAGCGAATCCCCATAAAGGAAACCTTGGTGAAGGGAGATGATGCAGCAGAATTGAAGATATTAAAAGACTATGCCTTGGTAAAAGAAGAGTTGTACCGTAAGATGCCAGGTGGGATCTTATCCAAATGCGTGGGCCAGGAGGAAGCCCAGAGAAAATTGAAAGAAATACACGACAAGACTTGCGGGTCTTACGGGGAAGTCAGTCTTTACCGCAGACTCCAGAGGGCAGGCTTCTATTGGCCAAGCATGGATAAAGACACTGATAAAGTCCAAACCTAATGTGGGACCTGCCAGCTTGCGGCAGATAGGGAGGAAAGTTACGTTGTGTTCATCAGCGAGGATTGGAGAAGCCCTTTCATGCAGTACTTAACAGAAGGCGTCCTGCCACAGAGGCACAGTGAAAGATACAAGCTTAAGAGGCTGGCAACACGTTACTTCTTGCATAACATGGTCCTTTTCAAAAAAGGATATGATGGAGACCCTTTGAGATGCTTGGGCCCTGAAGAGGCAAAAGAAATGACAAAAGAGGTGCATTCAGGGGAATGTGGTGAACATCAGGGAAAGAAAAAACTTTACAGATGCCTGCTACAGATGGGCTACTACTGGCCAACCATGAAGAAAGATGCGGCAGAATTTGTAAAAAAGTGTCACAGTTGTCAAGTACAAGCCAACTTGATTCATATCCATCCGCAGGGCTTGCACAGCATGGTCACCCCATAGTCCTTCCACACTTGGGGGCTAAATTTGGTAGGGCCAGTCAACCCGCCATCACGTGGGTACATATGGATATTGGTGGCTACAGAATATTTTACTAAGTGGGCAGAAGCGGTGCCACTCCGTAAGGCCACAGGGGGAGCAATGACAAACTTCATCAAAGAAAATATAATTGTGAGGTTTGGGGTGCCCCACAGGATCATCAGTGACAACGACACACCATTTGTCAACAGTGATGTAAGGAGAATGCTAGAGTTCTACCAAGTCAAGCACCGCAGGTCATCACCTTATTACCCTCAAGGGAATGGGCAGGCAGAGGCAACAAACAAAACTCTCGTAAAAATCATCAGCAAAATGAGCTAGGAGTATACGGGAGGATGGGCGATGCACCTGCTGGATGCTCTCTGGGCTTACAAAAAATCACCAAAGTCAACCATGGGTTTTTCTCCCTTTTCCTTAGTCTACGGAACTGAAGTAGTAAGTCCGGTAGAAATAATGACACCGTCCTTAAGGGTCATGCAGATGCAAGAAAAAGAAAAAGAGGGAGAAGTCTTCGCAGCAGAAAGGTTCGAGGACCTAGAAGAGCTAGGTGAAAGGAGGGAAGAAGCCCAGGAACGAAGTCGAAGATACAGGCAAAAGATGACTAAAGCCTACGGCAGGATGACCAAGGAAAGAGTGTTTACAGAAGGACAACTAGTGTTAAGAGTGGCAAACTATGTCAGGCGAGGTCTGGTAGGACCATCCAAGTTTGCACCAAAATGGAAGGGGCCCCTTGTGATAAGGGGAGTGCATCAAAGTGGGTATTATCGCCTAACTCAAATGGATGGCAGGGACTTGATAGATCCCATCAATGAAAAATGGTTGAAGCGTTATTTTGCTTAGAGAAGAAAGTTACGTGGTTGTCCCTTTCTTTAGTTTTTGTTTATGTTACCTTCACTTTTTCTTTTTATTCCTCCAAGTGACTATGTCACAGAAGAAATTATAACGTGCTTTCATGAGTATGCAATGAAAAAGTACAAAGTATTAGCATCATGTCATAATAATAGTAAAGAAAAGGTAGCAAAGTGTAGCATTATTACAAACCCAAACTGTGGCAAATACAAGCCAAGTAACTACTGCAGGAAACATATAAGTGTTTTGTGTGACATAACAAAAATAGAGAAACGGAGAAAAGGAAAACGCATGAAGTCCGGAAATGAGACTCTGATCTCTAAAACGACTAGGCCTACTAACGCCAGAGAGAAGACGCTCACGACGTCCCTCCAAATTCGCCACCTCTTTCTTCAAAAGCTCGATACGGGCATCTATGGCATCAACGACTGGCTGAACTCTCCTCATGAAAAAGGCCCGGGCAACCTCACGTAGATGTTCAAGAACAAACTCCACGGCGAAACCCACACTGATGAGCTCTTGAATCACGACCCTCCACTGCAGGATCCTCTTAGCAGAAACAGAGTCGATGAAATTATGCTCGATGTCGTTTAGCACACATCCTAGCATTTTCAAGAAATGCTCCGTAGCAGAACTCCTGCATAAAGTTGCCATGACGACTGTAGATCATCACTAAGTGAGAGACGCAGTCCTCAGGGACTCAAAAGCCATAAAAGTCTACATAAGGAGGACCGGAAGCCCAGAAGTTTGTCGGACCAAGGTCGTTAACTTCCGGTTGGTCAAAACAGCAAGGAAGGTCATAGCATCATCCGGGACGGCGGCAGAACTACTACTCGCCTCAAACTGAGAAGGGATAGTAGGAAGTGGACCTATAAAAAAGGAAACGCAAGGAAAAATGAAAAAACCATGGCACGGGAAGAGAACACTTGCAGAAAAAGAAGATGAAATAGGAAGAAAAGGAAATTTGCCAAAGTTACCAGGAATGGGGGCTACAGGTGTAGCAGAAACAAGTACTGCAGGCACAGAAGAAGCAGGAGTAGTAGGTACGGCTGAAATAGGTGCTGAAGGTGCGGCAAGAATAGGCGCTATGGGTGTGGCAGGAGCAGTCATTCCCACGCCTGCTGCAATTTTTGGCCCCTCAGAAGTCTCTGCAAACAAGGAGATAAATATGCAAATGAAACGCAAATACAAAAAAAAAAAAAAAAAAAAAAAAAAAAAAAAGATAAGGGGAAGAAAGATACATACCCATGAAGTCAGGCTCAGGCGAAGCACTCCCCTCTTCATCAGAATCAGAACTTCTCTTTTTCAACACGGGTGCATCATCAGGATCCTCAAGAATGTCATCGGATCCCTCTAAGGATAAGTCCGTATCAGGACCACAGGTAGCGGAGCCGGGAATGGAGGAAGGAGTAACAACAAGTGAGGCACCACCCTTTGCAGCCTAGGAGATAGCTGCAAAAGGGTTATTAGTCGAAATCACAAGCGGCAGAACAGAAGGAGTGATCTTGGGTTGAACAGCGGTAGGAGGAATGGCTCCCTATGAAGGAGTGGGTCTCTCAGCAGGCAAAGGTGTAGTCTCACCAACCCCTTCGACATGAGTACCCTTTCTAGGTACCGGCTCGACGGAAGGGGTGGGAGTTTTGGCAGGAATCTTGTGTGCAACAGTAGAAGGAGCAGGCGTTGCTAATACTACCTCGGCCCCATCAAAAAAGCCTTCCATGGGTACACCCATGGAGGCGAAAATCTCCTCGGCAGTGGGGCGATATATGGATAGAGGCTCAGGCTCCTCCTAAAAAAAAAAAAAATTATTAAGTAGAAAAAAAAAAAAAAAAAGACACTTTGCAGAGGGAGCGCATGCGGAAAAGAAAAAAAAAAAGAGAAGTGAAGGAAAGAGGGTTACCTCAGATTCAGGCTCATCAAGCAAAATGGGGCGGGTAATTGATGAGTCTTCCTTATACTTGGACTAAAAAGAAAAAAAAAGGCAGAGGAAATTAGCGAGTTAGCTGCAAGAAAGTTAAAAAGTTTTATCAAAGAAGAAAAATGGGAGAAATAACTTATCCTCCGTTCAGCGGCAGATACGGGGTGAGGAATAGTTTTCCGTTTGCTACCACGAGTTCTGCTAGCCAAAGGAGCACCTACAGGAGGTAGTGGTGTGGCAGGCTTGGTTTTGCCGGCGGACTTGGGTTTGGCAAGCGCTTTCTTGCTCGGTACAAAGATGTTTAATACTTTAACTTTTTTTCTCCCAACCAGGGGGATAGTCCCAGCGTGCCAGAACCATCATTTCTTCTCTGCGTCCCATTCAAAAATGGCTGATCGGCTTTGTTTTCTAGCATACACCAAAACAGACTTAGAAGGAAGCAGCAGGCGAGTGTTAACTGAGACAACCATACCTAGCCCTTCAGGAGGAATAAGGGAGAAGCCACGGCTACCCACTAGCTTATCCACAAATGTAGCCATCACTGCATGCCAGTAACTGTGCATGGGAAAAGTACAGACACCCTCCCTTGGTGAACCGGGAACTATAACGGCATTGAAACACTGCCTTCAAAACTCAAAGGCAGTGTGCCGTAGGAAAGGACGGACTGAAGTAGGAGCTTCCATGAGGAAAGAAATGTCATCGGGGATGTCTTGATCCAATCCAAACTGCCTTCTCACCCGGTTGGCAGGATAGTGAACAAACCTAATGCCTTCATCGGCTAGGTAAGGCAGCCATCCGGCATTGGTAGTAGTAAGATAGGTGATCCCAGTTTTATCAAAACTAACCAATGGGGTAGTGGTCCCGATGGTGTCAACAAACGAACCCATGGCAGAATCTACACAAGTATAATCTACACCCAAATTTCTATAGGGTCTCCAAGAGAAACCGACGCCCTCACCAAAAGATTCAACCACTAAATAGCCAATCGGCTTCAAACCAGACCAACGAAAAGCAAGCGGAAAATCAGATTCAAACCTACCACAAAAGTCGGTAATCACTCTCGAACATGACTAGTACTTCTCTCTGGCAAACCGAGCGGACCTACACTTTGTCAAGTACTGAGCGCAACGCTCAAACAACAACTGCTGAAGTATGGTGCAATGAATGGAAGAAATGACAATATGGCAGGACCCAGTCTGACTCTTACCACTACGGAAGATATCTAATTGAACATACAAGTGTCCCAGGAACATAGGGGCCAACGGCAGGCTCACCCGAGCAGATATTTTGATAGCCAAACGAAAGTACAAAGGCTTTATGGCGTAGTAGGGGTGGGACCCAAAAACAAACTTGCAAAGCCAAAATGCAATAAAAGCCGCACGGCGGGCAGCAACAGAAAACTTAGAGGAAAAACTCACCCAGTAGGACAACTTGGCATTTTCGGCCATCCTTTTCCTCAGTTCAACCCCAATGGCCTCTTCCTCCGGAGAAAGCTCTAGGGTGGCAAGATCAGCATCGCCAAGAATGGGCAAGAGCAACTGGTTAGCCACATCTTCAAGAGTCACAGTGATTTCGCCGCACGAGAAAAAGAAGGTGTGGGTGGTGGTGCACCATCGCCAGACCAAATGTCGGAGGTTATAGAGGTCCCAGAAATTCGACAAGCAGCCTTCAAGACGCCGACTCGTTGCAACAAACCCACAAAACCCGTGTCGGAAAGCTCACTGTCAACCCATTCCTTCCAACCCGAGGTTGTGCCAGACCCAAACTCAAAATGAAGGGGTACGGGAAGCGAGGTACCTTGGCGAATGGACAGATCAGGAATCGAAGATGCTAAAGGAGCCCAAGAGACGTCGGGGTTTCGCCGGGTAAGGGCAATCAATACACGGCCCGACGGCTGTAGTACATAGTCACCAAGGATTTTTGGGAAGTGAGGATTGACCTCGTACCACGGGTCGATTAAAGGAGCGCATTCACTGTTGGGGTTGCGCTGCGTCTCTTCCTCAGCGGACCGCTCCGAATCGGAACGTTCCATCTCCTCGCCCACATCAGGAACGGTGGGAGAATTGGAAACAACTGCCTTCCCTTTGCGGCAAGAAGAGCCTTGGCTTTTCCCCAACGACATGGTGAAGAGGCTTAGTCGGAGAAAACGGGTATGGGTGTTTAAAAAGAAGAAGGAGAGTAAGAGACGAAGAGTGTATGTTCTAGGAAAAGAAAGAGTTTGTGATTAAAGTGCAGAAGGATTCTTCCTTAAATACCCAGGTCATTAATACCAGCACGAAAGAAGGTGACGGGTCAGCCATCAGAATGGGATGAAATTAATGAAGCGGCGGCTCTGTTTCGAAAATAACTGCCAAACTGGGAAATTCAAAGAGACAACCCTGTTCACGGCAGGAAGGAAAATATATATATGTATAAGAAGGGGTCCACAGCTTAAAAAAGACCCACGAAAAAGAGAAGAAGAAAAAAGATGAGAGAAGGGCAGAAATGCCTTTTTATTCACATATGAATCGCAGGAACGTTTCATATGTTTATGGGGCTAAATATTGAAGGCCATTTATGGAAGCCCAGGCAGGCAGAAAGAAAGCCCAATAATGAGGGCTACAAAGAATTGACAAAATAGATAGCAAAAACCCATTAGGCCCAAGCGGCAGGAATAATGGATCACAAGCCCAACAAATAAATAAATGGGTCTTGAAGAGGCAAGCGGGCTCAAAGGAGCCAGGAAAGAAAGAAATAGCATTCCATGGGCAGTGTATGAGGTAGAAAAGTGAGAAAGGGCCACCACAGGCCTAAAGCAATGCAAACTAAGAGAGTAAGGGGTTTATGGCAGGCCCATAAACCCCAATGATAAGAATAAGGTTATTAGGCTGGGGAAGCCCAATGAAGTTAGTAAAAAACTCATGGGAGTGTGGAATTTGCAAACGGACCGAGGAAGCCCAAAGAAAGCAATCGGGCCGTGGATGCCCAAAGGGATATAGGAGCCCATAAGTATAAGCAAAACAGTACCCATAACAGGCCACTGAGAAAAGGGATAAACGGCTGGCCCAAAAGAGGTCCAGCAGGATTAAGTTATTACGGTAGGAATAATAGTTCAAAGTTGCAGGAAATAAAGAAAATCAAGAGTGGACCAAAGAAATGTAAGGCCCATCATCAGACAAAGCCTAGCTCTTGAATGGAGTGGGAAACCAAAGAAAAGCCCACATGAAAGGTCAGAAAATACAGACGGAGAGTCTCCAGATCACGACAAACGCATGAGCAACAGGCAGACTCTTGGACATATCTGAAAAGAAAGCACGCACAAAGCCCAAGCACCACCAGCCTGTACCCAGCCAATATAGGATGTGATGGGGGCATGGGCCAGAGGTAAGAGGCAAAGGGGGTATGGTTTGGTGGTGGGGAGAGGGAAAAAGATCTATTTTGCAGCTCCTGCCCAAGCCCTTTTGGGAGGTACGTCCTGCTGGGATGATAGACCACCCAAAAGAGGCAAGTTTAAGGGGGAACCGTTGGGTGCATGCCTTGAGAGTAGAGAGAGAAAGTATTTATACCGTGGCAGGAAGAAGTGTTACGGTATACTGAGGAACGAAACAAACCTGCCTCTATCTGGCAAGGGTGAATGTCGCACAGACCTGGTAGTCGGCAAGTACGCCCAGACCAGACAAAGGTGGTTAAGAGGCAAAACGGTAAAACATTGGTCACGACAAGCACTATAAAAGGGCCCTTGCCGTGCCCTGAAACAGGAATAAAAAACCAGAGCATTTTTACGGAGTAGAAAGAAAAACAGAGTAAATAGAAGAGAAAAAAGATAAGAAAGAAAACAGAGAAGAAAAGAGAGAAAATTAAGGAAGAATGAGAAGTAATACAGTGGGCATGCACCAGTAGATCGGTTTCCCTCTCTCCCCCTTAAATCTTGCTCTCTTCCAAAACGTAAACAAGGACTCCTTTTCTGGGCAATAACCATTCAGGTCCAACTCCCTCAAAGCCATTAATCCCCACGGCAGGATCCTTTCCTGGGAAATTATTTGCATTGAGAAGAGACATTCTCCTCTCTTTGGTTTTGTTTCGACAGACTAAACTTAAAATTTGATTTATGCCCATTTGATTAGTTCGTATTATTTTCTTTACTTTCTTTATGATTGACATTATCATGATTGTAATCATGCTTTGTAAGTAGGGATTACATAGCCATTTATTTAAATAGTCAGAATACTCTGTTTTAGTTATTATTATTATATCTGTCTGCCGTAACTCGTCTAAAACAGTTCTGCTTGCCGTAAGCTTACTCCTGGCAAACAAGGCATAAGTTTGTGCACAAACCGGCCCAAGTTGAGTTACAATTGGACCGGCCCCAACTCCCTTACTTAGAAAACATTCGGGCCCATCACCGTAGGAGGCAGTCCAATCCAATACACCATACACAAAAAAGGCCCCTACAACCATCAATATTTACATACAACAATAGTCACCTTATTAAACTTAAAATTGTCTATACAAGTTTTTTTTCATATCTTTATTCTTCTACATCATATATTACTTTTATAGTTGCAGATCTAAAAAAATCATATGAAATTGGGGGATGGGGATTTCACTTCAAGCATACAACTTAGTGCCAATGAAAGTCATTTCAGAGAGAATTGAGAATAGAGGGTAAAGGCGGAAGGAGAGGGGAGGGTAATAGTTATCTCTTTCCCTTATTTTTAAATGGTTTAAAATTTAAGAATGGGAATTATAATAATAATAAGTGTGAGAAAAGGGAATTGATATCAATTCCTTTTGTTTTTAAGAGCATTCTCATTTGATGAAAATAATGACTAAACACCATAAATATATCGCACATCAAGCTCAACACTTTAACATTCACAAATAGTAAATGAATAGTAATTCAATACCTCCACCGAGTTACTGTTCATCAACAAAGTTATATATATATATATATATATATTTATAAATTTTTATTCTCTCTCTTAATCATCTCAATGTATTTTTTGTGTCTGCTTGTTCGATATGGTTTTGATGTGTCACCGACAAGTTTTATGGATGTGGTTGGGTTTGTTTGACGTGGAATTAAAAGTATATATTTGGAGATTAGAAAAATAATATTTAAATGAAATAAAAATAGAGTACTGAAACTAGTGTAGTTGTTTATGAATAGTAAAATAACAAAAGTAGAGTTTTTTTTTTTAAAATCAATCTAGCTAAAGTACCCGTTTGTTTCAGCGTTTATAACCCAAAAGCTACGTTTTCAAAAAAGCCAGCTCCAAATTAGTGTTTGGTAAGTATAAAACGCAACTTTTTGGAAAAAGTTGCGTTTTGAGTTTGTGAAGAAAACACGCATTTGCAAAATGGAGCTCAGGAGGTCCATAATCAGAAAGTCCGTGCGCGTTTCAACAATATTACCGTTGAGGCAGTGTTAAATTACCAAATTGCCCACTGTGCTGCTACAAAGGTCCTCTCTGTGCTGCTCTGCTACAGAATAAACACTACAAACACAACAATCTTTCTCTCAAACATCTCTAAACTCAAGCATAATCAGATTATCAGAATACAAACTCAAAAACACAGTTTTAAAATTAATCAAATCATAACAAAAAAACAAAAGACAAAGGACAAAAGCCAGTTGACCCATCTGAATTGGGTTGGGGACGAAGATGAGCAATAGCACGAAGATGAGAGCTCCCTAGAATGTTCTTGAATGAGGGAGAAAAGGAAAATTTTCTTATCACAATGAGAGTTTTGGAATCAAGTAAAAAAAAAAAAAAAAAAAAGAGAGAGAGGGAGCTGGAGAGAGAAAGAGCTCCTGGAATGTTCTGAATGAGAGAGAATGAGGAAGAAAAGGAGAGTAAAAGAGGAGGTAGAGATAGTGAACAGTGTGTGGAGGAGAAAAAAAAATAAATAAATAAAACGTATGGTTGAAAGTGAAATGAAGAAAGGAAAAATAATATAAAAAATAAAAAAATCCTAATTGAGAAATGTTACTGTAATATTTTCACAATAAATTTTAAGTAACAAATTGTTATTAGTTAATATTGGTTAGTAAAAAAATAATTTCAGTTGTGGGTTCAAATTAGAACTAGTAACAACTTTCCACATAAATTTTGTTGTGAAAATATTGCGAAAAATGTTGTGAACGTAACACTTCTCATAATAAATTTTACACAGTAATTTGTTATTGGTTCTCATTTGAGCCTACTAATGACATTATTATTTT
Organism: Quercus lobata; assembly: GCF_001633185.2. NCBI lineage: Eukaryota > Viridiplantae > Streptophyta > Magnoliopsida > Fagales > Fagaceae > Quercus > Quercus lobata. The sequence goes on along the minus strand of NC_044905.1, from coordinate 61,543,746 downwards.
TCTTATCTACCATTAACAACTTGTCATATAGACTTTATTGTGAAATTTTTGTAAAAATGTTGTGTCCATAACTTGCATTAAGAGAGATAATTAAAACAAAAAATTCACTTATATATATATTTATATATATCTTGTCCTTTTTTGGTAATTTATAACTCAAACCTCCACTTTTATAAGTGCTAGCCAAACATTCAGTTTTTTCAAAAAGCATTTTTTAACAGTTTTTACCAAACACTTAGTTTTTTAAAAATGCACTTTTTTATTATGCACTTTTTGAAAACTCCACTTTTTCATTATGCACTTTTACAAAAAGCTGAACCAAACTCACCCAAAATTGCATTGAGCTTAATGCTAATGTTAATGTTTTAAAATTACATAAGTGGAGGATAGGGAAAGTGAAGGGTATACATTGACAATTATGATCCTTGTTTGCTAATATTATAGAAATAGATATCTCTCGCATCTTCCTCCAAATTCCCTCAATTTTCTTACCCCTCTCTTTTAAAAAAATCCAAACTATTTCATTAGACCCTCCAAATCATCTTCCCTTTACTCCCCCCTCCAAGACACTCTTTAAGTTTCAAATAAAACTCATTAAACCGACAAGTTTACATTTACGAAGTCAAAAAGTGGATTAGGCCTGAGTGTTTTGTTTGTTTGTTTTTTTTTTGGTAGTTTTGTAGTTTTTTCATAAAACTAACATTACTTATGTTAAGACAATTATATAACCTTAACAAACTTACCTCTAAAGCTACTTAAAATTAAAATGGCAATTTTTAAACGTTTTCAAATATATCTTTTTACCTAGGGTCCGTATATATTTGCAAATTTGATTATATTGCGTTTAACCCTGTGTTTAGATGGAGAGAGATGAGTGAAAAAAATAAAAGTGGTTAGAAAATACTTAAAATTAGTATATGTCGGACACCTTCCCCTCTCACCTTACCTCATTTTCCTCAATTTCAAACAGACCCAAGAATAAATCCTTAAACCTTGAAATTCTAAAACAGGCCTTAACCATAAACTTCAAACACTAAACCCTTTCTCAATAAAATGACAGTAAAGGCACTTTCTTCATTGATTGATGCTCACCTCATTATGCTTGCATGAATATTGAGAGTTGGATTTAAAGTTGGTGTCATAGGTTGCTATTGAATCCTATTAAGTTTTAAGCAATCTGTTGGCCAAAGGCCACGAGAAATGCTTCTCTTAAAAAAAATGGTTTGCCTAATTTGTTGAATTTAAGCATTTATAAAAATCAACATTAAATGATGTTTGAGTCTTTATTGGAAGCTGAGATTTGTGCAAGGTATATGTGTCGGTTTAACATTTTTAGGCTTTTCATACTTATTTTTGCACCGTGCACTTAACATGAGCTCATTGGTCCCTCTTGTGTCCCAAGCCCATTTGATAGACTAAATTAGCCCAAGATTAGTGCGAAATGACAACTGTACCCTCCGGTTCACATCTCCCTATTATAGTATTATCCCATGTGTTGGGTCTTTCCTCTTACGTATGAGCTTGGTCCGTAGTCCACACAGCAGAAGGAAAAAGGTATTGCATAATTCTTGGATTAAATTTTAATGCTCCATTTGTAAAATATTTTCAAGTATTTGGAATGATAAGTAAAAATTTTTCAAACAAACCATCAAAATTGGTGGCTCATCCACCAAAGATGCTAGTGCCAAAAGTCCAATGAGTTAGTGACTGAACTGCCGGAATGGTGGCTCCAACGACCATTGTCGGAGTGGTGTCTTCGATGGCTGGACAACCATCACCAGTGGTCAAAACGGTGTCTTCAGCCATCGGACTGCCAACATCAATGGCTAGAATAGTGGCTTCAGTTATCAAATCTCTGACATCAGTTGTTGGAGTGATGGCTCAAGTTAATAGACTGCTGACATTAGTTGCCCAACCCATCGAATTGATGACTTATTAGCCACTAGATAGAGAGGATAAGTTAAAGGTAAAACTTTTTATATAAAAAATTACGGTCAACATAAAATATTTTACAAGTTTGACCACACTTTACATGAAAATAAAAAAAATTACTCCAAACCTCAATTAAATTGTGGTGGCCGTGGGCCTTATGGGCCTGACAAGGCCACTTTTCCTAGTTAAGCCTCACCACCTGAATTATTTGATCTTTGGGCTGGGCCATGTGGGCCCTCAATTATGCCATTCTTGTGTGTTGCAGTGGCCAAACTCAAAGTCATGGGCTAGAATTTTTCTGAGCCCATTTTTTGAGTTAATCTCATAAACCACCTTGTCGGGTCTTGTTTTAACTTGGACTGCATTTTGTCAAAGATTGCTCTGGTGGGCCTTGGGCTTTTTTGCATTGTTTCCACCCAAAAAAAAAACCTTTAACAATGTGTCCTCCACCTTTCGGGTCTTTACTCTGCTGTATTCAAGAACCAATTGTTCTTTGAGCCAAAAATTTTCCATCATACCATATTGAATTAAACAATATGTATAGCTCAGACACCTAGCCTGCCTATTCATTCTAATTCTGATCCCTAGTTTTCTTGTGGTTTATGTTTAGAGGCTAATTTTAATGTATTTAGTTTTCAAAAAACTTGGTCTGAGCTCGATTATTCTGGAAGGTTATGCCCTGTGGCTTCAACATGAACTATTAATTTCAAGATCTCTATTGTCTAGTACTTTAGTTGGGGTCTGTTGAAAGGTCAACACTCAACATGGTATCTGTGCAATATTCTACTACATTGAACTTAACACAATATAAGCACATGCTCAAAATTTGTTACATGTCCACAACTCCACATTGTGTTAGGTTCAATGCAAACGAGCACTGAATCCAAACCTTGTTCATCATAGAAGACATCAATTTCCAACTAGGTAGTTTATTAGTAGATTGGTAGGTGTCCTCTTGGGCAAATTATTTGGCGAGCACTCCAGCACATTATGTTGGTAAGGGCACAACTTTAGGAGAAAGAGTCCTCTTTTTCTTATATCGGGTAAAATTTGTACTATCCTTAAATCACTTAAAACAAAAAGAACTTACAATCGTTTTACCATTCTTTATGAAACAAACACTTTACCAAAATATTGAAATGAATTTGTGTCTGTTTAATAACAGTTTATTTTATTTTTTGCTAGAAATTTTTTGTTAAAAGTATTATAAATAAAATGCAACAATTAAATAAAATAAATAGGTGACTCATGTGATGTGGGACCCTAAGAAAATAAGTAATAAATTAGTTTATAAGTGCATTCCAAATAGGATTGTGTCTAGCTTATTTAACTAGGTTTTAACTTTTAGTTGTTATATATAACTTTTTAAAATCTTACAATTTTTTTTTTTGATAAGTACATTTTAGCACATTTTGGCCACGAAGAAAAGAAAAGGAAAAAACTAAATAAACTGATTTCAAAACCGTCAGGCATACTGAACACACGTTCTAAGAGCATCCACAGCAGTGGAGCTAAAAATTTAGCTTTTTAGCTCCACCAAAAGTTACTTTATCTATTTTACCTACACACATGCTGCAGCAGTGGATCTATTTTAGCTTTCAACACAATAAAATAATATAAACATCACAATAAAATAATATATCCACTACAATAAAATAATATATTCACTACAATAAACAACAATTACAACCACCCACAACCACCACCGCTACCATCGCTACCGCTACCGCCGCTACCATCGCTACCGCCACCCGCAACCGCCACCGCTACCGCAACCGCCATCGCTACCGCCACCAACTCTTCCACCACCACCGCAATCGCTACCCAAAAAATTTACCAACGGTGAACAGTGAGTCTAAGAATACATTAAAAAAAATAATAATATTTTTTTCTCTCTCTCAATAAATATTTAAAAAAAAAAAAACCCTATTTCCTTCTATCATCTCTCTCTCTCTCTTCAGTCACCGGTCTCAACTCTCTCTTTTTCTCCCTCTCTCAGATCAGCTCTATCTTTCTCCCTCTCTCATATTAGCTCTCTCAAACCTTGCTCTGTGTAGATCAATGATGGCTGAGCATGGACCCACCTTGCTCTGTGTAGATCAACAATGGCTGAGCATGGTGGGTCCGTGGAGGTGTCCTTGCTCCGTGTAGATCGACGGTGGCTGAGCATGGTGGGTCCATAGAGGTGCTGTGGTTTAGGTTCGTTCGTTTGGGTCCGTGAATTTGGTCTGTGGAATGGGTCTAGGTCCGTGTAGATCGGTGGTGGTGGTGGTGGGTTTGCTCATCGGTGGGTTTTTTTTTTTTTTTTTTTTTTTTTTTTGAGATGGGTTTGGTGATTGGTGGTAGTGGGTTGATGGTGTTGGTTTTGATTTTGGTTGTGTTGATGGTGGTGTGGGTTTAATGGGTTTTGGGGTTGCTTTGGTTGTTGTTGGTGGTGGTTCATGGTGGATTTATGGGTTTAGTGGTGGCGGATTTGTGAGTTTTTGGGTATTGGAGGTGGTGGTGGTGTGTGTATGGTGTTGGAAAGGTTGCTGATTTTGTTTTTTTGTTTTTTTGTTTTGGTGATTGTTGGGGTGTGTGTGGTGGTGAGGTGGTGGGTGGCTGAGCTCCTCTTTCTCATGTGGTGGTTGCTGGAGAGATAGAGACAAAGAAGAGAGGAAAGACAGAGATGGGAGAAGATGTGGTGGTGGTGGTGGGGGTTGCCGTGGTCGGAGTTGGGTCTGTGGCGGCGTAGGTCAACGGCGTGGGTCAGGGGGGCAACGGCGTGAGAGGTCTGAAATTGAGAGAGAGAGAGTTGAGAGATTGTGAGAGTTCTGAGAAAAAAATAATAATAATAATATTTTAATCGGACTGGGAGTAAAATAATATTTTTTTTGTTTAGCTTTCATGAACAGTACACATCTATCTTTAGATGTGTACTGTAGCAGTGGAGCTAAAAAAAATAGATTTAGCTCCACTGCTGGAGCATCATTTTAGTGTTAGTGTAGCTAAAATATAGCATTATAGCATTATAGCTACACTGCTGCAAATGCTCTAGCAAAGTGGACTTGCTCAGCTTATAAAGTCCAACTTGGTTAAAGTTAAAACCTCAACAAATCTAAACAATGGGGTGGCGCCACGTAATGTTTTTGCCGTCGAATTTTCGTTAGCAATAAGATATGCCTTGCTGTCTGTGAGAGGAACTAGGGATGATTCTGTCATTTTCGTGATATCCGAATCAATTGTCTGTGCCGACCACCGCCCACATGCGCCGAACCTCGTATTCTCTGTTGCTTTTGTGTTTTTTTTAGTGCGTGTTCAGATACTAATAAAAAAATTAAAATTATTTTACTATTAAGTTTATTTTTATTATTATTTATAAATTCTACTGTATTTATTGGTACTATTTATGAGTCTCGTTATATTATTTTAACTAACTTTTACCTTTATCTATAGTACTTTCAGCAATAAGTTTTCAATTTCAACAAAATAAGCGGTATCCAAATAGATCCTTATTTAAGATTTCATGGTAATAAAAAGTCATTGTATTTAATCACTCGGACCCAAATGTAAACGACTCTAATTTTTTGTTTTCTTCTTCTTTACTATTATTTTTTTTTTTAAGTTATTAATAATAATATTTCAAGATTTCTTACCTATTCAAGCTATTAGAACTCTACCACACCACACCCTTAATACAATAATCACTCTAAAAGTATAAGTGCTTGTGAAGTGTGGGAACAAGAGTTAAGGTTTAAATCTCTAAGAGGGAGCTTCACATACATAGAATTTCTATCTTTTATTAAAAAAAAAAAAAAAAAAAAAAGAACTCTCTAAAAAAAATTGCAGTATTTACATTAAATGTGTTACAAATTTTAGCTTTTACTAACTTAAAAAATTACTTTATCTATTTTAAATATCTCATTTTACAATACACTAAACATTAAATACTATTCTTTTACCACTTCATTTAAATATTCTTTCTTTTATTACTCAAGTCTCTCTTCCTCTCCTTCTCAAAAAAAAAAAAAAAAAAAAGTCTCTCTTCCTCTAACTTTAATTTAAATAATATTTGTTGTGTGTAGTTTACCATAGTTAGGTGTTAAAAATTGTAATTTTTGACACATTTGATGTAGTGAGTATTTTAGTGTTTTAGCTATTCTAGCACATTTGATATGAAGGCTTACAAACAAAGCCATTATGGAGTTTGATCCCCATCAGCTCCATGGAACATCCATAAGAAATGCCATTAGATCCGACGGTTCCAAATCAAAGCATATGAACTCCTTTTTACAGTTCAGGTTATGATTAATTTGGACCCACCCATATGAAATTTAACTCTCATAAACTCATAAGCAATCTATGTGGTTTGATTTGCACGATCTTTCTAATTGGATTTTGATCTTGACATGATAGTGAGATTGACAAACTAAGGGCGTAGTGTTGCTTTGGCATGATTATTTTATTCGTTTGTTTTACTTAAAATATACACTATGCCAAAGTGTTTTTTTAAAAAATAATTTTTAGAATCATGCAAAAGTGTACTTTTACAGTAAAAAAATTATTTTTTAATAAAAATTATACATAAATAAACTAAATAAATTAAAATGGACAAGTGGGTTATTAGCTCCACCGATAGAATCTCTTATAGTTAAAAAAACTGAAATTCTATAAATTAAAAAAAAAAAAAGCACTTAATAATGTGGTCTGAGCGTATACACAGGAAGTCTCTTGCGGCCAAATATTTAGCTAAAAAAATTTAGGCGCCAGCGAATCGTGGGGGATATCAGATTGTAATGTCTCCAAAAATTATTACTATTTTTTTTTTGGGTCGGAAGTATTTTATGGTCTCAATGTTTTCCCAGCTTCAGAAATGACCTCCTGAATCAATATATTTACAGATACGCCCCATATACTTGAAGAGTCTGATAAATCAAATCAGCAAGGGAAAAAAAGAGAGGAAGGTGAATAGATGGTTAAAAAATAATAATAATTAATGGATGGATAGTTTCTATATTGTATGTAATTCTTAGATACTTCCGGATCACAAAGAATAATGCTTTCTCTTCTCACATTAATGATGAAGTCCACTTATTAAATTTATAGTAAGATCCATTATGAATGTAAGAAGAAAGAGTACCGTTTCTCTATACTTCGGAAGTACCTAAGAATTTTCTTTGTATTGTTAATGACCTTTGCTGGTCATAGAAGATTGATTAAATAGAGAGAAAATGACACAAATAAAGAAAGAAGAATGATTAAGCAAGGATTATATTAAAAAAATAAACACGAAAAAAAAAAAAAGAGCCTCGATTGCAATGAGAGAGAAAATAAAGAAAGAAAACCTTGAGGTTTGTGTGCCCCTTCATTAAGTTGCTAAGGTCATGACTTTATACGTTAGAATTTGACAAAGCTGCTCAAAGTGGTCTAATCAAATTAAACAATCACGATACAATAAAATACTAGTAAAAACATTCATAAAAAAAATACGAATAAAAAGGATACCTAGAATTACAAATAAAATATAGCAGCTTACATGATTCAACCTTTACAAAAAAAGAAGAAAAGTGATATAGAATAGAATCGTGTCCCCTACAAATAATATAAGGATAGTAAGGGGATTATGCATCGCTCATATATTGTAATTCTCTATACATTAAAAAAAAAAAAAAAAAAAAAATTCATTAGTTTCATATTGAAGTATGATATTCTAAGATTTGAATGCTAATCCTATGCTTCTCCTTCTTTTGATCATCATGTCCCCCCTTTTTTAGGTCATCATTTGTTTGTGTCTTTGTGATGCACCCATTTTTTCAACCCACCTTTTATAAAACCATCGTGCCCTATAATGTGAATTGTGAAATTCAAATACAACCCTAAATGGATAAACTTTTTTTTTCTCTCTCATTCTTTTAAGGTATAACTATATTTTATTTAATTTAAAGCAAAATACTAATTGAAATGCACTGATAGAATAAATGAGGATTAGAATTCAAGCAATTTGTGTGAAGGAGGTTAAACAATATCATTGAAACACGACAAAACTAAGCTGTGTTTGGTTAGACTAAGATTGATTTTTGGAAAATATTTTTGCATTTACGAGTGTTTGGGGCGACTAAAAATGTTGTTTAATCTAAAATTGTTTTCTGACCGACCACAAAATAAAGACATTTATGTTGGAAATTGGTTTATGCTTTCATTTTTCCACTTTCCACTTCACCCAAAACTCATCAACCAAAACTCCACCTCTCACCCCTCACTAACACTCTTGGTCTCCAATGGCCAACCATCACCGCTGACCATCGGTCCTCAATCACGATTTTTTTAAATTTAAAATTTTAGTTTTTTTCTTATATATGTGCTTGGGAGATGATAAATATGTTTTTTCATAGCATTTTTGAGATTATAACCAAACATTTGAAAATATTTTTCGTCGAACCAAACACAGTTTTAGCCTTTTAGGCAATTACCTATCTTTTTTTTAAATTTTTTTTATGAAAAGGCAGTTATCTATCTTCCTCTTTAAGAATGAAAAAGGAAAGGACAACCACGTAAATAATAGCAAAGGTTAGGCTCAAAACACAACCAAAACACAAGAAAAGCACATTTTAGTACCTATATACAATTACCTCATTAATGTCGGTTTAGGACAACATAGAGTCATAGACCAAGGTTTGTGGAGACCACGAATGTCCAACCAGACCCACCACCCTTCCTCCCCTCTAACTCAGAAAATAAAATAAAAAAATTTAAAAAGTAGGAAAAAATTTTAGAGAGAGAAAGACACAATAGCTAGCAACAACTTTAGAGAGAGAGAGAGAGAGAAAGAAGGAAAGAAGGACAGAGACAGAGAAGCTCAGACTTGCTTTTCACATATATAAGCATCCAAACCTTCATTTCTTGAAGAGAGAGAAAACATAAAAAGCTTTTGAGAACAGGGCTAAGAAAATCAAAAACAAAAATTTTCTCTTGAACTTTGTATTCTTCTGATTATCGTTTTCTTCTTCTTCTTCAGCTTACGTTGTAGTTTTTGAAAGTTACAAGTCCGATCTGACTCACTGAGTTCAGTTCTGTGTTCGACTCGGTCCTGCCTCGGATGAGTTAGAAAGGAAGATCGCTTTCTTACAAATCGATATCCATGGTAACTAAACAAAATATATATATATATATATATATATGATTTTTGTTTCGTTTTTGCTGATTGGTTTTGTTTCTATGACTCGTTGATTGGCTGAGTTGAATCGGAACTTAAGCTTGTAGTTGAAGTTATTGATGTTATTATTATTATTATTTTTTTTTTTGTTAATTTTGTTGTGATTTAGAACTTTGATAATTCTAGTAAGTATATAGTTTAGGATTTCTTTTAATGGTTTTTTAAAAAATGAAAAATAAAAAAAGGGCAATGTATGACTAAAACTATGTTGAAAAGTCATTCCTGTTTCATCACCTGCATTGTCTAATTATAGGTTTTATACATACTTAGTCAAATTTGAGTACATAGCAATTACAGTAGAAAAAAACCCCATCAAAGAATTGAAGAAAACACACTCTAATTATAGAAAACGAAGTGATTGAATCACCAAAGGAGTTTATAAATGGTTGGTTGGAGTATAATTTGGTGATTGTTATAGTGTCTAGTGATTGGCACAAGTTCAAGGTATTGAATTTGTAGTGAATGCTTGTGAGTTCAGCTTTGCCATTGGCACACGAGATTTGTTGAACTAAAAATCAGGGAGAAAACAGTTTTAGGACTGGAGATAATTTGCTTAAAGAAAATATGGGGTGGTGATGGTTGTGTGATAGTGTAAGGATTTTGAGTTCAAGTTGTTTCCTTTTGTAGCAATTTTTGATAATTGATAGTAGGATTGCCACTTTTTTTTTGCTGAATAGTAGGATTGCCACTTAACAAATAATTGCGACTTAAGACATGGAACCCTTGGGGAGTGGCGGGTAGTTGGTGATAATGTGAATGTGAGTTTGGCTTCATGGTACTGTGTCAGCGGTGGAAAATGAAATAGGGGATGCCACCGCGGTTACTGTGATAAGGTTGCTACATTAGTGAGTGTGGCGATTGTGAGCGGTGTTGCTAGTGGCTTGCCTTTCCATGTAATCTGGGTCTTTTAGATTGCGAGTGTAATACTGTCAATTTATTTTGGTTGTCTCACTTCCTTAATGTGTTGCAAGCCTGATGGAACATTGTAGCAATTAGAGAGTTGTTTATTGACAAACAAGGTCAAGTATTCATGGACTCCCAGACCATCTTTCTTATTGATGTAGAGCCTGACCTAAATATTGATATTTGCTGGGGAAATTCTTTTGTCATTAATAAGTTCTTCATGTGATCCTTCTATGCATGTTCATAGATTTGTGATATTGTTCATCAATTATTAAGTACTTTTTTAAAGTACTTTATAAGTTTATATTAGCCATATTAACCAGTTTCCGCTATGGATACATTTAGATTTCAATTCAAACATTTTAGGGGATTAATTTTTGCTCTTTTGCAAAGAATGATATGTCAAGGATTGGTTGATAATTTAGAACTCCAGTTCATGTTGCTTGTGTCGACTCTTTCTTTATGCATGTACATTGCATAACAATTTTATTTTATTTATTTATTTAAAAATTTTCTTTCAACTATTCTTCCTGTTGGATTGATGTTCCTTACATGTATGCCGTGCTGTTTTTGTAGGCTGGACCAGATAACATCATTGTAGGTTCTCATGTATGGGTTGAAGATCCATCACTGGCATGGATTGATGGAGAAGTCCTCCGAATCAATGGTGAAGAAGTTCATGCACAGACTACAAATGGGAAAAAAGTGAGTCAGACAAGCTTATCTGTTTCATAAATCTGTGTTACTTAACTTTGGGGTACAAGTTTGTGCAAGGCATCTGTTCCATAAGTTGAATATTGCATGGTTAGCGTCAAATTTACTGGTTTCTAAGGCAAATGGTACCCGTTAATTTTTAATCTTGTGGTTCGTCTATAACTTAAGTTGCAATCTGATATGATGTTTGTCTTCATATAATTTGATATTGCATAAAACAAAATATTATATAGTGTTTTGTAATTTTCACTAACTGGAAAAGATGATTGCAGGTTGTCGCAAATATTTCAAAAGTGTTTCCAAAGGATACCGAGGCTCCTCCTGGAGGTGTAGATGACATGACAAAGCTTTCCTATTTGCATGAACCCGGAGTACTGCATAACTTGGCAACCAGATATGAACTTAATGAAATATATGTAAGATATTTAAGATCCCCCCCCCCCCCCCAATTGGTATGCTAATGTACTTGTTAGAATTATGGTTAGGTGATTAAACTCACCATTTCTTGAGAGCTTAGGCTTTTCGGACAAACAGTAATTTAACATAATATCAGAGCATATAATTCTGAGTTCGATCCTTGTTTCCTCCACTCTACCTCCCGTTGAAATTCCAACGTGAAGGGGAAGTGTTAGAAGTACGTGGTTAAATGATTAAATTTACCATATCCCAAAAGCTTAAACTTTTGGGACAATCAGTAATTTAACATGGTATAAGAGTAGGAGATCTTGAGTTCGATCCCTGTCTTCACTCTACCTCCCATTTAAAATGTTAAATTCCCACTTGTTGAGCCCCCACTTATTAAGGGGAAGTTTAGGCCTACAAGTGAGGAGGAGAGTTAGAATTATGATTAAGTGGTTAAATTCACAATTTCCTGAGAGCTTAAGCTTTTGGGACAAATGGTAATTTAACAATACTAAAGTAGATTTTGAGTCAAATGAAAGAAGAAAGTTGCAGATAGTCTATTTATACTATTTTTTAAACTATCTTTCCCAGACATACACCGGAAATATCCTGATTGCTGTAAACCCATTTCAAAGATTACCACATTTGTATGATACTCACATGATGGAACAATATAAAGGAGCTGCATTTGGAGAGCTAAGCCCTCATGTTTTTGCAGTTGCAGATGTTGCATACAGGTACTTCACATAGTTTCTTATATATGACCTTTTTTCTTGCTGCTATTGCCTTTTATACTTACATTTAACAGGGCAATGATCAACGAGGGAAAGAGCAACTCAATTTTAGTTAGTGGAGAGAGTGGTGCTGGTAAGACTGAGACAACAAAGATGCTTATGCGGTATCTTGCTCACCTTGGGGGTCGATCTGGAGTAGAAGGGCGGACGGTTGAACAACAAGTTCTAGAAGTAAGAATACAATTTTTTATTTATTTTTTGGTTACAATTTTAGTTCCTAAAACTGAAAGCTTTGATAAATTTCCATTAATTTGTAAAGGATGGAAATATTTCCTCACTTGGTGTTTTTGATTGTTTATCTTTTGCAGTCCAATCCAGTTCTTGAAGCATTTGGTAATGCCAAAACGGTTAGGAACAACAACTCAAGGTGGGTAATTGCTGTGTAAGACTTGTCAAGATAATCATTGCTTTAATACACGTTCCTTGCTCACCACTTTACTTCCGTGCAAATGCTGTCGAAAGTTGGATAACTAAAAATACAATTATAATAAAATAAAATATATTAAAAGTCAATGCAAAGTCAGAGGTGCACTTCATTACATTAGTATGTGAGATCAGAGTAAGGCTTAGATAAAAAAATTCTATATACATCTGTCTTCCGCCCACCCCCCAACCAACCTCTTTTTCCCTGAAACAGTGCTTGGTGAAAACATTTGTGGTTGAATCAAATGGATTGAGGGTCAGTTCATGATTCAATTGTTCTCACTGGCTGGTCTGTTTGAGTTCTGGTGATATTCTGCACTGCTTATTATTTTGAAACATTGTCCTAATTGAGTTATAGTACACTATTGTTCATGAATGTCGGTTGTTTGAGTTTAACTTGTCCGGAGGAGCTTATATTCCTTGTGTTCACCCTGGTATCACAATGCAGTCGTTTTGGTAAATTTGTTGAGATCCAATTTGACAAGAGTGGGAGGATATCTGGGGCAGCTGTACGAACTTATTTGCTCGAAAGATCTCGTGTTTGCCAAATTTCAGATCCTGAAAGAAACTACCACTGCTTTTACCTTCTCTGTGCAGCACCACTGGAGGTACTCATGTTTTGTTTTGGGAATGTGCTCATGTTCTCAAATCAAGTCTTGAGCATATGTTAGCCCATGCCTGTATTTATAAGCTAATGTCATTGCCTTAATTTATAGGACAGAGAGAAGTATAAGTTGGGAGACCCTAAATCATTCCATTACTTGAATCAATCCAACTGTTATGCACTGGATGGAGTGGATGATGGCCATGAATATCTAGAAACCAGAAGGGCTATGGATATAGTTGGAATCAGTGAGGAAGAGCAGGTCAGTCTTCCCAGTAGTTCTAAGAAGTATTTTGTGCTTGCTATTGCATTCATTTGATTTGTAATAATTTTTTCTATTCAGGTGGCAATTTTTAGAGTTGTTGCTGCAATTCTGCATCTTGGAAATATTGAATTTGCAAAGGGACAGGAGATTGATTCTTCTGTCATTAAAGATGAAAAGTCTAGATTCCATCTTAATATGACAGCTGAACTGCTTGAGTATGCCCTGTTTAATCTATTTCTTCATTTGTGATTTATATTAGTGATTGTTTTTTGGGAGTCCTACACCTTTATTGACTTATGTTGTATGGTAGGTGTGATGCCAAGAGCTTGGAAGATGCACTGATTAAGCGTGTAATGGTGACACCAGAAGAGGTTATAACAAGAACTCTTGATCCTGTTGCTGCATTGGGTAGCAGGGATGCCTTAGCTAAAACCATCTATTCTCGTTTGTTTGATTGGTAATGGGATTTCCCTAGCATTGCCTCTGTGTGTGTGCGGGTGTGTGCACACGCATGTGTGTGCACGTGCCCCTGCATAACATGATATAGTTGTCAACAGGAGTACATGAAATTCACATGTTAAAAAGGAAAAAAAAAGAAGTGTTTTGACTCCTGTTTGCCCACAATTTGAGTTCTAACAAGTTTTTCATCATCATCTACAGGATTGTGGACACAATTAACAATTCAATTGGGCAAGATCCAAACTCAAAATCCTTAATTGGTGTTCTTGATATATATGGGTTTGAGAGTTTTAAGCATAATAGGTAAGCCACTAAATTTAAATATTTCTTGCAATGGATATATCTTCACATCTGACAAATTACTCTATCGAATAGTTTTGAGCAGTTCTGTATCAACTTTACAAATGAGAAACTGCAACAACATTTCAATCAGGTTTGATAATTCTTGGCATTGTTCATGATTCTTATTTTGGATTCGATTTCAATTCTTGCTTAATAATGATTGTGGTAATTGCATATTTGCAGCATGTCTTCAAAATGGAACAAGAAGAATATACAAAAGAAGAAATCAATTGGAGTTACATAGAGTTTGTTGATAACCAAGATGTTTTGGATCTGATTGAGAAGGTATATTATCGTCTTCTAGCTGCATTGTGTTAGTTTGTGTCATTTATACTCATATGAAGAATATCATTTGCTTGACACAATTTGTTTGTTTCTCATACTTGCTATCAATTGCACTATGTTTCTTTACAACCATATTTCACATTTATCTAGTTCTTTTGAAACATTGCATTACAACTAGGTTCTTCAATCTTTTGCAGAAACCTGGAGGAATTATTGCACTTCTGGATGAAGCCTGGTAAGCAGCTAATTATTTCAATTTACTTTAGCCATCATTGCTTTTAAGTTCAGTGGGCCTGATATTCCTAGCTTTTCATGATTTTATGACGAAACTCTCCAATTAAAGAATTTTGTTGATGTTTTGTAGTATACTGCCTGTGTATATTTTTGGGGGGGGGGGGGTGTGGAGGGACGGGGGCGCATTGATTTTCTTTATTTTCAATACAATTTTATTTACTTAACTATCACTTCTTAAGAATTAGGTGAAATCTGAACACACTTCTAGTAACGTTTGCATAATTCAAATTCATTCTTTTTGTTCTCAACGTTTCTTTGATTGCTTCACACAGCATGTTTCCTAAATCCACGCATGAAACATTTGCTCAGAAGTTGTACCAGACATTCAAAAACAACAAGCGCTTTATCAAACCTAAGCTTTCTCGCACTAGTTTTACTATATCTCACTATGCAGGGGAGGTAAACATATTTTCTCTGTTATAAATGTTCTATTCTCTGTACTGCAATATAAAGTTCACTGAAATATTTCAAATTTTCCAGGTAACTTATCTGGCTGATCTGTTTCTTGATAAAAACAAAGACTATGTGGTGGCAGAACATCAGGATCTGTTGACGGCATCAAAGTGCTCCTTTGTGGCAGGTCTATTTCCTCCACTTCCAGAAGAATCATCAAAGTCTTCCAAATTTTCTTCCATTGGTTCTCGCTTTAAGGTATCATTATTCTATTCCTTTCTGAGCAACTAGATCAAGAGAACATGTTAAGTGTTGGTTAACTTATTCTGCCAAAGAAGAAAAATGACTAATGACCCTGAAATGGAAGTCTATGCTATTTGACAAGTAATCCAGCTAGCCCAAAGGTAAAGATAATTTGAGTGCAGAAGAAATGGGCTAGCAACTCGGGCTCTATACAGACATTAGAACAATGCCAAACTAAATAGAAAGTCATATTCAATCCCTGTCCAAATGATTATTTCACAGATTAGAACCTCTGCCTCTGGAAGTATATAGAATTTAATAATACTAGCAATAAGCCCATTCAATGCACGTTATTTTATTTTATTTTTTTATTTTTTTTTTAAGAATAATACAATGCGCGGTTTAATTGGCAATATTATGTAAATTGAATAAACTGTTTGAATGATATAATTGAAATTGAGAAATAGAATAGACAATAAAAATCAAAGAAAAAAATTTATTTTAAATTACATGGCAAAAACAGTGTAAGACTGAGTATTTGTCAAAACCAAAAATTATGAGAGATAATTAAAATTAAAATTTAAACAATGAAACTTACTGTCAGTAATTAAGTTTGAATCCGTGTACCATTTGAAAGTAGTTGGAACTTTGTTAATAATTTGAAAGTAGTTGGAACTTTGTTAATAAAATTTTACTTCGAGCAAACTATGTTAATAATTTTAAGACGTAAATGCATTTTTAGTCCTTACATTTTGGCTTTTTTCTATTTTAGTCCCTACATTTTAATTTTACCACTTTTAGTCCCTAAACCAATTAACGCGTGACATTTTAAGTCCTTACCGTCACCCAACTAACAGAAAAAGCTGACGTGGCTGACGGCACATTAAAATAATAATTAAAAAATCTATTTTGGCATTAAAAAATGCCACATCAGCATCTAAATTAAAAAAAAATTTAATTTATTAATTTTAATTAAATTAAAAACAAAAACATCAAACCCAAAAATAAACCCAACAACAACATCAAACCCAGAATCAATGAGCAAACCCAGAATAAAAGAACATGAACATCAAACCTACAGGGGAAAAAAAAAAAATGAACATCACCAAATCAAAGAGCATGAACAAGAGCAAACACAGGAAAACCCACATGAAACCACACCCAAACCAAACCATTCAAAGAATAAAAACCCGGCAAAGCACCCAAAAGAAATTTCAAAATGTGAAATTCCCAGCAAACGCCAAAACCAAATCTCCAGCAAACCCCACACCCCAACCAACGAACCCAGTTGAACCCATCACCCACCAACATCTCTTTCTCTAAACCCAGATCCAATCAAACCTAGTCAAACCCACCAACGATCACCGATCAAAGCTGAAGAGAAAGCATAGATCCCAGCAAACCCAGTCAAACCCAACACCCACCATTTCTTTCTCTAAACCCAAATCCAAAGAGAAAGCCGAAAGAGAGATAGAGATAGAGATTGAGATTTTGATCTGAGAGAGAGAGCTTTGTTTTTAATTTTTTTTATTTAGTGCCGACGATGACGACCATGAAGTCGAAGTCGTTGTCAAGGTGGGTTTCTGAGGCATGAGATTTGGATCTGGTACTGGTATGATTCGAATTTGAATCAAATAAGAGAGAGGGATTGGGTGGTGATGGACTTGTCTTCTTGAGCTCCACTGGCGTAGATGCGACCATTAAAAGATCAGATGGTAGAGAAAGGAAGGTGGACCATTTGGATGGCTTGGCAAGGACGAAGATGACGTGGGAGTTGAAGATGAGAGAAGGGAGGGAAGGGTTGGAACTTGGAGCCAAGCCAGGAGAGGATGAGAATGGGTTTGTTTTTCTTTGGAGTGAAATGGAGAGTTTGTGTCTGGAGGTTGAGGGAGTGAGCTTGGGATTTGAGGAAGGAAATGGCGAAGGTGTAGTTTGGGTTTGGGTGGGCTGTGTAATTGTGTTGATTTGATGGCAACATTGACTGTTGAGAGTAAGTAGAGGAAGTTTGAGAGTAAATGGTTTATATTTGTTATTGTATTTTTTGTGTTTGTGATGTTGTGTTAATGTTTAAATTTGAGTTTGTGTTTTTTGTATTTGGTTCTGGGTTTGTGCTTTATGTTCTTGCGTTGATGTTTAAATCTGTGATTGTGTTCTTATGTGTTTTTGTTCAAAATAAATTAGATCTGAATTGATGTATTTTATTGTTTTTAATTTTGTTTTTTCTTTTTTAATTTCATTAAAATTGATTAATAAATTTTTTTATATTTAGAAGCTGACATGGCATTTTTTTAAATGCTAATTAAATTTTTTTATTATTTTTTAATTGGCCACGACAGCATTTAATGTACCAGCAATGCACACAGTTTGCCACCTAAGCAATTTCTGTTAGTGGGCTAATGGAAATGACCAAAATGGAACGTGTTAATTGATTTAAGGACTAAAAGTGGTAAAATTAAAATGTAGGGACTAAAATGAAAAAAAAAAAAATCAAAATGTAGGGACTAAAAGTGCATTTACACCTAATATTAATATATTTATGGTGCTCCACATTACAAAAGCACATAATACGACATGTAACACTTAGGTTAAGCCACATAATGCAAGCACATGTATGACCCAACTTTTGCTAATAAAATAAAAAATTAAGGTACATGATTAAAATAATTTACGGGTGGGGTTGTGTATCCATGATATACTCCTTGGGCCTGGGGGTGGATGAGGTTCCACGTCATCAAAAACAAAGGAAATTTTTAATTTTTTTTCTTTTTCTTGCTTGGGGTTTTCCTTTGTATGCTTGTACTAGGGTTGCTCATACTAGGGTTGCACATCTTTGCTCTCTTTATTTTTATTTTTATTTTTTTCAATAATGAATTTTATTACTTATCAAAAAAAGATTTCTAGAAACTTTCGGTAATAGAATTCTAACTGGAGTACTATTTTAAATTACTTGAAACTTTGATAATAGTGTTACCTTTAGAGCAAACTATGTTAATAATTTAAGTGTACTTATAATGCGTCACATGGCAAAAGCATGTTGTACGATGTATAATTCTTTTATTGAGCAACTTAGCGCAACCACATTTTCTAGGACGCAACTAATATTCTATAGTATATGATGTTATATGTATTTGTGTTTTGGAAAGGGGGCCATTTGCAATAAATTTTTTTTTTTTGATTACTTACACCGAGTATGGCCACCTAGGGTCTTAATGACATGACATAGGCAATATATTGAAATGGGATACTCTGGTCTCAGAATGCATCTTAGAGAGCTATAATCAATGTGGTTAGTATACAACTAAACTGACATGGAACAGGTGGTTTGATCAAGATCTGATCAATTTTGAAAGCCAAAATTTCTGAAAACTGAGAATTTCAATTTAGTCACTAAATTCTGTATGCCTTTTTTTAGTGTTTGAATGTTTGGACAATGGTTTTGTTGATGGGATTACTGTTGTGGGAAGCTGAATACAGCAGGTATTAATTACAGAGAATCAGAAAGAAGAATACATAATCTATATAACATCATGCTGGGATCCCTAAGCATAACCCATGGTTCTTAGGCATCATACCCAAGAGATGGTTCACAAGAGTTCTGCAATAGAATTGGATCTTAAATGTTTTCTTTACTGACCCCAAAATATGGCAATACATTACGTATATGGGCTGCATGTGTTTTCTAGCACGCTTGTGAGCCATGTATGACTTGGATTAAGAAGAGATCCAAAAGATGCATATAAATATGATCTAATAAATACCATGAAATAAAACAACAACCAAGCCTCAATCCCAAATTTTTTGGGGTTAGCTATGATTCTCAACTGATCAATCTAGGTCGGCCACACATATTCTTTACCCTCAGTCTATTCCATTAGAAGTTGTACTCTTTGATACTTCCTTAATTGACATGTCCTGATTTACTTATATTATTAATTTAATTTTAGGTCTTTTTCTACTCCTTTAACTTGAATCAACTCTCTCTTTTTTTATCGGCGCATTAATCGCACTCCTCTGAATATGACTAAATCATCTCAAGTGACTTTCTCTCATCTTTTAATTAATAGGTGTCACCCGTATCGTTAGGCAAATTTTCTCATTTTGAATTCTATCTTTCTGTGAATTTTCACTTATTTTTCTTAACATTCTCATTAAGCTACTCTCATTTTATGAATATGTTGCTTATTAACAGCCCAACATTCAATACCATAGAGCATATCTGGTCTTATAAAATTTTTTACGCTCTCACAATAATCTTGATATGCTTCTTCATTTCATCCATGTTGCTCTTATACTATGATTCACATTCTCTTCAATATTTCCATTTTTATGAATTATTGATCCAAGATATTCAAATCCATCCTTTGACCATTCAATCTTACAACCCCTTCATGTCAATTTCTACTTTTGCTAAATTTACATTCCATGCACTCTATTTTGGTCATACTTAAGTGAAAGTCTTTAGATTCTAGAGCGTCTCACCAAATTTATAACTTGGAGTTAAATCCCATGGTTTTAAAAACCGAACTAAGAGCCGAACCTTTTTTTTTTTTTTTTTCAAAATTCCCGGTTCAACCCGGTTTTTGACCGGTTTTTTCCGGTTGTTGACCGGTTTTCACCAGTTTTGGGCCTTTTCCAGGACCAGACTGGCCTTCGGTTCTTGATTCAACCGATCGGACTGGCTGGTCCTGTTTTTAAAACATAGTTAAATCCAGCTCTAGTTTCATCCACTTAAATTAAACCCTATGTTTTAAAAACTGGACCGGACCGGCCAGTTTGACCTATTGAATCGGGAACCAGAGGCCAGTCCGGTTCGAAAAAAGGCCCAAAACCGGTCAACAACTGGAAAAACCGGGTTGAATCGGGAATTTTTTTAAAAACGGTTTGGTTCTTGGTTCGGTTTCTAAAACCATGACTATACCATCTGCAAAAATCATATACTAAGAGATTTTCTCTTAAATTGATTTCATGAGTTCATCCGCCACTTGTGCAAAGAGATATGGATTTAATGTTGATCCTTGATGTAAACCTATAGTGATAGGAAACTCATTTTTGATGCATTTGCATGTTCTCACAATAGTTATAGCTCCATCATATATATCCTTAATCAACTTAATATACTTTAAAGGAACTCTTTTATTTTTCAAATTCCACCACTTAACCTCTCTAGAGACCCTATCACATGATTTCTCTAGGTAAAAAAAAACCAAGTGAAGATATTTACATGCCCCTATATATTTTTTCATTAAACTTTTAAGTAATAAAATAGCGTCCATGGTAGGTTTTCCTGACATAAAACTAAATAGATTCTCGCATATTTTTGTTTTGTGTCTTAACCTATATTCAATTACTCTCTCCCAAAGTTTCATGGTGTGACTTATAAGTTTAATTCCATGGTAATTTGTATAGTTTAGAATATCGACATCGTCCTTGTAAATAGATATTAAAGTATTACTCTTCCACTCATTAGGCATTTTGTTAACGCTAAAGATCTTATTGAAAATGTTTGTCAACCAGCATACACCCATATTGCCCAAGTTCTTTTAGACTTCAATGGAGATTTAAACTGGTCCCATGGCTCTTCCCATTTCTTTCCTCAATGCGTCCTTTACCTCAGTTATCTTAAATCTTCAAACCAACTTATGGTTTCTATTCTCTATAGGGTGACTTAATCCACTCCAATCTTTCATATCACTTGCATTAAAAAAATTTCAAAATAACTTTTCTGTCTCACTTATCCACCACCCAAAAAGTAAATAAATAGATGATTTATTCATCTTTCTTTAGTATGCTCTTCTTTTTCTAACGCTTTTTGATCTTCATTTTTAATGCTTTGGACACCATTTATTCAAGTCAATTGTTTTCATTTTCCTTGTCTTGCCAAGTTTATAAATATTCTTTTCTCCCTCCTTCATCTCCAAACTTTTTATATATTTTATCATAAACCTTATATTAGGATCTCAGACAACTTTTTTTTACTTCCCTCTTGGACACCTTATAATTTTCATAAGCAACATTGTCTCTACACATAGGTAGGCTTATATAACTCTCTCTCTTTAATCTAATTGCTGCTTGGACCTCCTTATTCCACCACCAAGTCTCCTTCGTCGGTTACCCCATCCCTTAGATTCTCCAAGTACGTCTTTAGCCACTCTTTTTATAAAAATTAGCCGTATCATTCCATGTCTTATACATCTTTTTCCAAATTCCACTTGCCCTCTTTGATCATTTTATTTTTGAACATATCTTGTTTCTCCCCCTTCAAATCTCATGACCTAATCCCTGGGTTTCTTTGCCTCATTACTCTTCTTTACCATCTTCTGATACAAATGTCTAGTACCACCACCCAATGTAGAGTGGTTACACTCTCTTTTGGTATCACCTTACAATCTTTACAACATCTACTATCCAATTTTTGAGTAAGAATTAAATATATTTGATTGATGTTTGTCTGCTTGTGAAGGAATAAGTATGATTCCCTCTTCTTGAATCAAGTTTTCGTTAATATCAAATCATAAGTTGTTGCAAATTCTAGAACAATATCTCCTTGTTCATTGCTTATTCCATATCCTTGGCCTCCATGAAATGAATTCTTTCAAAGATGCCACTATCTTTTCCAACATGACCTCTCCCCAAATAAAAATCTTTTCCTGGTATGGTAACCCTTGAATTAATTCATCCTTTGTCCACCCAAATTTTTTGCTTAATGGGTTTTTCCAATGCTATTTCAAGAGCATACGCACTAATTACTAGGTTGCACGGATACGCCATTTTTGGCGTCATGTCGGTGTCGGACACCGGAACAGGTACGACTCGCCGGATTCCGGTGTCCAGTGAGTGTCCTCTTTTTCTTTTTTTTTTTCATTTCTCCGACAAGCGCCGACGCGGCTCCGACGCGTCGGACATGCCAGCAGTGAAGAAAAAAAAGAAAATTTTGGCATATTTCGGGTCATTCCGGCTATTCCGGCAAATTTCGGCTGAAATGAAAATTTCGTCCGATACAAGATTTTGACTGAAAAAAAAAAAAAAATCAAAATCAAAATCCTACCTCCTTCTGGGTTTCGTGCTTTTCTTCCTCCTCTTCTTCTTCTTAATTTCGGTCTCTTCTTCTTCTTCTTTTGGTTTCGGTCTGCTACCTGACTACCTCTTCTTCTTTATTTGTGTGTCTTGGCTGTCCTCCACTTGTGTTTAGAGTTTAGACTTTAGAGTCTATAGGCTTTAGATATTTTCTATGTTTTGTGGTGTTTGTGAGCCCCACGTAATACTCATTCCTTCCAGGCTCTTTTGTTTTGTCTGTTTGAATTTAATTAACATTTTTTTTTTCCTTTTTTTTGTTTTTGTGAACCTCACGTGACTCATAATAAAAAAGAAACTTTCAACCTTTTGATTCCATAGTCACTAAAATTAGAAAAAGCATAGGACTATAAAATTTTTTACAACTTTTTGTTACAATTGTAATGTGATAGATTGTGATTGGTGAAAAAAAAATTATATACTTATAACTTTAAAACCTTCAATATTTATTATATGGATTTTTTTTATCAATAATATAAAAATATATATATATATATATATGTATATAAAATAGTGGTAAGCCCGAAACAGTATGTAACGATATGCCGAAATAAGTCGGTACCAAAACATTCCGTTCCAATAGACAAACCGAAACAAGGTCCGAAACGGTATTCATAACATTGATTTTGAGGAACCCACCTCTCAAGTTCTCAACCCACCCTCCCTCTGACCTTTGCCGCTGCCCTCTGTCCCTCGCCGGAGCTAGATCGGGTCGATTATAAGTTTTAACGTTTTGTCTTCTTTTTTCTTTTTTTTAATTCCACTCTCACAGTTAATGTATTTCTTTACTCAGCCTTTTGTTTTGCCTTATAAATTATAATATTTATTATGAATTTAGTGATTTTTGTATTTGTGTGTCCTGTTATAGTTTTATTTATTTATTAAAGTTAATTATTGTGTATTATTGTACTACTTTGGGTGTTAGTTTACTTATTTGTAGTTCTTACATAATTTAAATTCTAGACATAAACGTATTTTATGTCTAATATAATTAATTATTTAACCGCCGTGTCCCCGCCGTGTCATGTCCTTATTTTTCAAAAATTGCCGTATCCCCGTGTTCGTGTCCGTACAACATAGACTAATTATGTTAATTGTCTCTTCTCCCAAGACAAGTTTTATTAACATAATTCTATCCCCTATCCTTCCAACCTCAACAACTTTATTTAGGAGTTTTGTCTATAATTATCCCTACTCCATTTCTACTTTATCTCTTCCTATATACCATAATTTATATCATGTATATTCAATTTCTCACCTACCTACTTAGTCCATTGAAGTCATATTTTTCCTTTTCTCTTTCTAATCATTGTATCTACTATTTCCAATAGTTTCCCGATTAAAGACCTTATATTCCAAGTGCATAAGCCAATCCTATCCTCTTGAACTAACTTTTTTACCTGCACTTGTCCATCAAAATGCAGGAACTCTTGCCCATTTTTCATTACACCCGAGCTCCAATGTAGTGTGTTGCTTACAAGGAGTGCCCTAGCTAACCCTTGCCCACTTTTGGGGTCCAATGCAGCGCATTGCTAGTAGGGGATCCCTCGACTTATATTTGTAGTGGATCTATACATAATAGAGTGATTAAATTTTACATTGGCCATCACAATACCACAATCCTCCTATTTCTGATCTTGGTACTGGCCATGAACAAAATATGACACTACACACATACCCATAAAATAAAGCCTATACATAATCAAGACCAATTAGTGAGCTGCTACTACAGAAAGAAATACTAATATAACCTTGCCCAGATAGTTACAATAGTGACCTTAATAACATAATGGGTATAGGAAATCCTATGTAAAAATTTATCCAAGGAAAAAAAAGTTTTTGGGTAAAAGATATCCAAAAATCTAATAAATTTCACTAACATATATCCTAATTGCAGGCTTTTATGTTCTTCCTCACTTTTTTTGGCACATGACATTTGAGGCTTGCAGCTAGGCTGTTTCAAAATAATTTTTTTTGGTATCATGTCCTTGAAGTGCTTAATATTAAATGGCAATGATACTGCTTTTCTCTATCTCTCTCTCCATACAAAATTAATGTTTACAGCTTTCAATTTCAGTTCAACATTACAGCAAAAGCATTTACATGTCTGTAGGTGGATTGCGGTCTCGTGTTATCTCAGTAGCATCCACTTCTCTTTTTACTCACCTTTTTTTTAATGGAAATCAATACGAACAAGGCCGTAAATCTGATCCAAAACTGTGTTTCTTTTTCCTTATAGAGTTAGTCATGTTATAGGAGTAAATTTTTACTCTGCCTGACATGCTACAATTTGACTTGATGAACATTGTCACATAGAGTCAGTTTTCAAAATGCAACAATACTTCTAGATGGACGGTACACAGCCTTTCCAAACATGGTAGATCTAGGGGTCTTGAGGGACTCTATACATAAAGCTGTGTATATGCCTGATACCAGGGACGGAGCCAGAAATTTTAGTTTCGGGGGGCCAAGTTGTAATGCTAATATATTAGTTAAGACAAACCTCTACACACACATGTATATAAATTAATTTACTAAGAGAATTTATCATTTTCTAAATTTTAATGAGTATATAAAAGTCATGTATTTCTTCTATTAGACATGTACAAAAATTTATCATGTTCTACATAGTTTAATTTGTTAAACCTCTTAAATTATATGATTTTAATATAAGTCCTTTTTCTTTTAAGAGCACCATTGAAATAACTCAAAATTTGGGGGAGCCAACTTCAATTTTTACATGCTACATTTTTTAAAATGTAAATAATATACATACTATAAATTAATTTTTTAAAATTTTGGGGGGGCCTTGGCCCCCCCACCTTTGTGTGTGGCTCCGCCACTGCCTGATACAATATTTTGTTTTCTTACAAATAAGTGAGATGTGCTCTCAAAAATGCAGTTACAACTTCAATCTTTAATGGAGACCTTGAGTACAACAGAACCTCATTATATCAGATGTGTGAAGCCAAACAATGTCCTTAAGCCTGCTATTTTTGAGAACCTCAATGTAATCCAACAATTGCGCTGTGGTGTAAGTATAATCCAACTATACCTTTTGCTTTGTTTTTGTACTTCATTTATTTGTGAAACCTGCAAAGCTTAACATTTTTGTTTTATAATCCTGTCTTCTTAGTAAAATTCATGTGTCATTATTATTTGTTGTAGGGTGTTCTTGAGGCAATCAGAATCAGCTGTGCTGGATATCCTACTCGACGAACATTTTATGAGTTTCTTCACCGCTTTGGTGTTCTTGCTCCTGAAGTTTTGGAAGGGAAGTAAGTGTATATTTTTTGTTTCTAATGGCATCTTGTGTTTCTGTCTGGCTCCATCCCTGCTTTTCATTCTTTCTTCTTTTAACCCTTTTATTCTCGGTATAGTCCACTCTTGTTTTAGAAATAACTCTTATTATTTCTTTGTGAACAGCTATGATGAGCAGGTTGCTTGCCAAATGATTCTGGATAAAAAAGGATTGAAAGGTTATCAGGTAATTCACATATCTCCTTGGAACTCATTTTGATGATGCTATGTAGTGGCTATGGGGTTAGGTTGAGACAAGGAGGCCCTACCAGACCCTGTCTGCCATGGGGGTACTTCTTAGCCCACATGTTCAAAACCTGCATTGGGGCAACTTGGGGTGAGAATATAAGATCAAACCTGGGGCAGATGGAGTAAATACCCATCTGTGTATTTGAATGCACTCCAATATTCTGTCACTAATATCTGATAGCCTGTTCCTTTCTCACATGCACTGTCAAACAACCTGTGGCAATCAGAAATAAACTGAGTAGCAGGGGGAGAATACCTTACAGCAATTGGTCATATGTGCTTTCCTGGTTGTACCTTAAAGGTTTAAAATGTGTGTGTGTTTATGATAAGAATTCTATAGAAAGTTCCAGAGGTATTTGAAATTCTCCAGGTGGGCATGTTTCAACACAAGTTGACCAAGACTGAAGCTTTTCATTAACCTTATGCTGGTAGGAATGTGTCGACGAACCTTGCCCCTACAATAGTTGTCAGCCTTGTCTGGGGAATCTAACCTGGATTTCTAAATACCCATTTAATCTGAAGCACAAATTGAAGTTTCTAACTGCTTGTTACATTTTGTCTTGCTTAGTTCTATGTCAATAAATCATTATTACATGTGATGATGCATTTTCCCATTGGTGAGTTTTTAATGTCATACTTTGTTCAACATGGCTCGGCAGATAGGCAAGACAAAAGTCTTCCTCAGGGCTGGTCAGATGGCTGAGTTGGATGCAAGAAGAGCAGAGGTGCTTGGAAATGCGGCTAGAATCATTCAAAGGCAAAGTCGTACATATCTTGCACGCAAGGAGTTTGTTGCATTACGTAAAGCTGTGATTCAATTGCAGTCGTGTTTGCGAGGTATCGTCAAGTTGTCTTTGAAACAATGCTGATTCTCAAAATCTGGTCATAATTTACAGTGAAAAATTGGACTTTTAACATTTTTTTTTTTCCAATTTATATGCGACTGGAAAATCATATATCTTGCCCTTTCTTCTGAGGCCAGATGCCTAACCACCAGACTTTTAAACCACTTTTGACTTTACAAAAACCTCTTGTTGCCTAGGTCTTTCGAACTCAAGCTGCATCTGACCACTTTTTCTTATCAAAGGAGATTAGCTTGTCTGCTTTTCAGTCCTATGTGCATGTGTGTGTTGGTGTGGGTGGGTGGGGTCAATAAGTAAGATGGGAGGCAATGCGTGGGGGAAGGGAAAAAAAAGAATATGGGAATGCACAGTAAAAATCACTTATAGTGTATAATGCCTATATAGTTCATGGTAACGTAATAATTTTTTCCAGTTATTCCAGAGAGAATCATGTCGGGTTATTTTCCCTTTGTAGCAAAAAATATATACATATATACATCTTGCTGCACTTCACAAATTAATATTCTATTAACTTCTTATCAAAAAAAAAAAAATCTATTAACTACTTTTAGCCTATCATTCATGATTCAGATTATAATCAATTTCAATGTGTGCAATTATGAATAGGTATATTGGCTCGCAAACTATATGAGCAATTACGCCAAGAAGCAGCAGCTTTGATGATACAGAAGAATTTCCGACGATACATTGTCCTGAAATCCTACTCAACAGTACGATTGTCTGCAATCACATTGCAGACAGGGTTAAGGGCAATGACTGCTCGCAATGAATTCAGATTCAGAAAGCAAACTAAGGCAGCAATTATTGTCCAGGTCCTATTACCATACATCTCAAAAAATACATTATCTTGGAATGCAGAAAAGGAGATCTTGCAAGTGTCATATGCATGCTGCAAAATCAAGATCTACATAGCATTTATTACCAACTGAAACTTGTTAAAGAATTTAATATTGAGCGGTTGTTCTTTTGTTGGCGGATTGCAGGCTCGTTTGCGTTGCCACATAGCATATTCATATCATAAGAGTCTCCAGAAGGCTGCACTAGTTACTCAGTGTAGTTGGAGGCGAAGGATTGCTCGGAAAGAGCTCAGAATGCTCAAAATGGTATTGAATTCCTTAATGTGTTTCTTTTTGTCTAGTAAGATGTACTGCATCATGCATTGTGTATGAGGAATACATTCAGGTGGTAACCATTGGTGTAAATCCATTCAGGCTGCAAGAGAAACTGGGGCCCTAAAAGAAGCAAAAGACAAACTAGAAAAGCGCGTGGAAGAACTTACATGGCGTTTGCAGCTTGAGAAGCGATTAAGGGTAACTATATTTTTGTTTATATTGTATATCAATACCAAGTATGGTATTTATCTGGATCAATGAGAGTATGTGCACCACAATCGACTTGCATTATAATTTAATTTTATGTTGAATTGAATCACAGACTGATTTGGAAGAAGAAAAAGGCCAGGAAATTGCAAAGTTACAGGATGCTTTACATGCAATGCAAATACAAGTAGAAGAAGCAAACGTCAGGGCTATCCAAGAACGAGAAGCAGCTCATAAAGCTATTGAAGAAGCACCTCCAGTCATTAAGGAGACTCCTGTTTTAATCCAAGACATGGAAAAGATTGATTCTTTAACTTCTGAGGTGGAGAGTTTAAAGGTATGCAGTGGTTTCTCCTATGAATTCTTTAAATATTTGGTATATATATTTTAAAAAAAAAAAAAAAATTGAAACAATGCTTTCTTAAACTAAAACTGCTTGATTTTAATGTATCTTCATGGACATGTCTCTATGCTGGAGACACTGACTACAAGGTCCAACTGGTGCATGCTTGAAACTTGAGCTTGGTACATAAATGTGAATTTCATCTGTTATTTGACTTTATTTGAGTTAATCAAGCTGTCCATTTACCTTTTTGTTTGGGATCATTTGAAGCTTTAAAGATAATAAGAACAATAGCTGCAATCTACTTGCGGTTTATTGCTGCTGTACCTTGGTTCAGTTTACAACCATTGGCTTAGAGTTGTTTTAAATTTAACCCTTAGAACCAAACGAACAAGATGATCATCATTTCACCATTACTTGAATATCATATTATCAATCGTTGTCAAATTTTAATTCTATAAATGAGTGACTTAGAGATGAAACTTGAGGGATTCCCCCCTCCCCGGCAGCAAAAGAGGAAATGCATTACTTAAACCTCAGTTCTTACAACAGAGCTAACAAAAATACTAACAATACGACTAGAAGCAGCATTAGACTAGGTTAAAGCTAACAATAAAGCTACATCAGCTGGGGGAACTTGTGGGAATTACTGACTTAAGGAACCTTTCTTGTTCTCCAGGCTCTGCTACTATCAGAAAGACAGGCAGCAGAGGAGGCCAGGAGAGCTTCTACAGATGCTGAGGCGAGAAATGTAGAGCTGACTAAAAAACTTGAAGATGCAGAGCAAAGAGTGGATCAGCTTCAGGAATCTGTGCAGAGGTTTGTAACTCATGATAAAGGAACTGTCTGGATGTTAAATATTGTTGTTTTAGAGATTACAAACAATGAGCTCCAGACCTGATTGACTCAACCTACCCCTTCTTTTCTCTGTCTTGGTGAAGTTATTTGTATTTTGCTTTACTATGTTGTATCTTTTCCTCTTGAGTAAAACTACTTGTTAACCACATCAAAAGGAGAGAGAAAGAGAGCTTCACCCTAGTTGTCATGACAGTGAAGCATATCCATCAGAGTTTGTTCATTGCTTATTGCCCTATGCCTGGTTTAAAAATTGTTTCAGTTTGACTTATTTTGTTAGGACTCAACTCCAACCTGGCTATCAATTGTCATTTAGTTGGACTTCCCATTCTTTTATGTCTCTAGTCTTCATATATGTGTCTGTATGTGTTCATGTAGGCATGCCTTTAATCTCTCTCTCTCTCTCTCTCTCTTGCTTGCATGGAATTCTTTTTGGATAAAATCTTAAAATGCTTTTGAAAGTGATATATTTATTATGATTCAGGTTTGAAGAGAAACTCTCCAATTCAGAGTCGGAGAACCAAGTACTTCGTCAGCAAGCACTAACCTTGTCACCAACTGGGAAAACTTTGTCTGCAAGATCAAAGACTATGATTATTCAGGTATGAGCGGAATTGTTGTTATTTATTATATTCCTTGCATTATAATATACAAATCCATAAAAGTATGTGGTGTTATTTCTTGAATTTACAGAGAACACCAGAGAATGGGAATGTTCTAAATGGGGGAGCCAAGGTTGCATCAGTAAGAGGACATCATTCCTTTTGATAATTAATACATTAAAAAATTCTTGGAGATGGAAGAGCAGGTAATTCTAATGGTCTGATACTTGTTTCAGGATATGACTCATGCAATATCAAATGCACGTGAGCCTGAATCAGAGGAAAAGCCCCAGAAATCTCTTAATGATAAGCAGCAGGTAAGTGGCCATAGACATATGTGAAGCAATCTGCACCTCAATGCATATTTAAAATCTTGTTTAGTTTTTCATTTTCTACTTTTTTTCTTGCAATCTGCAGGAGAACCAGGACATTCTGGTTAAATGCATATCTCAAAATTTGGGATTTTCTGGGGGAAAACCAGTTGCTGCTTGTGTCATATACAAATGCCTTCTTCACTGGAGGTCATTTGAAGTTGAAAGAACTACTGTTTTTGACCGGATTATTCAAACAATAGCTTCAGCCTTAGAAGTAAGTCGCAGTTTTGTGGATTTGAAAGATACGTATCTGTCCATTTACTGAGTTACATTCAAGTTTCAACTCTTCTATGCATTTGCATTTGGAGTTTTTTTTTTTAATTAACATCTCACATTACTAATTCTGTTGAGTTTCTCTTATTGAAGGTCCCAGATAATAATGATGTGTTGGCTTATTGGTTATCTAATGCATCAACTTTATTGTTTCTGCTACAACACACACTCAAAGCAACTGGAGCAGCTAGCTTGACTCCACAACGACGGAGAACAGCAACAGCTTCTCTTTTTGGAAGGGTGTCTCAAGTATGAAGCAATCATGTGAACTTGTATATGTAATTATTCCGGGGTTTTATTTATTATTGTTGTTTCTTATTCTTTTTCCTTCATGTGAATTCTAGGGGTTACGGTCATCTCCTCAAAGTGCGGGACTCTCATCTTTTCTTAATGGTCGAGGTCTTGGTAGACTTGATGACTTGCGGCAAGTTGAGGCCAAGTATCCAGCATTATTGTTTAAGCAGCAGCTTACTGCCTTCCTTGAAAAGATATATGGAATGATACGAGACAATCTAAAGAAAGAGATCTCTCCATTACTTGGACTATGTATCCAGGTAGCTCTTAAAGTTATTTTGTTGTATATGTTGCAATTGATATTTCTTTCACTAGACAGTAGTAAAAGAGACTGTAATGGAAGATCTTAAAAAAGATTGTGATTGAAGCAGTCTAATGATGGTTTGGTATGGTGATTATTAGAACCTTTCCTTTGAATCCCTTTGGACCATTTTTTTTTTCTTTTAATCCTGTGGGAGAACGCCTTACTTCTGTTGTCTTTATTAGATGAAAAGGCAATTCATGACATCCTTAAAGTGTCAGACTGTTGGTCAAAACAAAAAGATTCAGTCTTTTCTTCTGGTTCCAGCTAAGCCATAAGATTGCTTACAACACTAACAGGCATAACCCCATAGACAGCATTATATATGCAAACACTTAAAAAATTGGTTGGGTGCAATCATGCACTTTGACATGCGGTTCTCCTATTTCTTGAGGGAGGGAGTAGCAATTTGGACAAGAAGCAAAGTCTCTTGGTTTTCATTTGTTTTCTCAAAATTATGCAGGCACCCAGGAACTCACGAGCAAGTTTAGTGAAAGGACGTTCCCAAGCTAACGCTGTTGCTCAGCAAGCTTTAATTGCTCATTGGCAAAGTATTGTTAAAAGCTTAAACAGTTCTTTGATGACAATGAAAGCGAACTATGTGAGTTCTGCAGTTTCACATGGAATGTATGCAATTGTGTTCTAGTTGGAACAGTATCATCTCTAATGTGGTCTGGCTTCACAGGTGCCCCCATTCTTAGTCCGTAAAGTGTTCACTCAGATATTCTCATTCATCAATGTTCAGCTATTCAACAGGTAGATGCATCCACTCTCTCTCTCTCTCTCTCATTGCATTTAACCTTCATTTATTATATATTGTAGTCTCAAGCTGACAATTGACTCCTATAAATTTACTTGCTCCTTCAGTCTTCTTTTGCGGCGTGAGTGTTGTTCATTCAGTAACGGGGAATATGTAAAAGCGGGTCTGGCTGAATTGGAACAGTGGTGCGATGGGGCTACTGAGGAAGTGAGTACTTTGAAAAACTCTGTGACCTTTATTCCCTGAACAATTTTGTATGTTTTACCCAGACTGCTCTTGTGTACAGTATGCAGGCTCAGCTTGGGACGAACTAAAGCATATTAGGCAGGCTGTTGGATTCCTAGTAAGATTCAGTTGTATAAGCCTTTATATCAAATAACTCATAGTTTTCATTATTTCATATCAGCTTACTAACTTTCTTTTCTTTCAATTTCTTAATAATTCAGGTCATACATCAAAAACCAAAAAAGACTTTGAATGAAATAACAAAGGAACTCTGTCCTGTTAGTGCCGCCTCTTTTAAACTACTCAAAATTGTACTTTGGTTTACATTTTTTTTTTTGGGGGGGTTATTTTCTCAATTTATTGCGTGCTTCTTCTTAGGTGCTCAGCATACAGCAGTTATACAGGATCAGTACAATGTACTGGGACGACAAATATGGCACACACAGTGTGGCTTCAGATGTAAATTTCTTAAACTATGTTGTTGCTTTTGATTTTACTGAAAAGTTTTGTTTCTCCAGATACATGCATGTCATGCTGACTTTTTTCTCTAATGTTACAGGTTATTTCAAATATGAGAGTTATGATGACTGAGGACTCTAGCAATGCTGTTAGTAGTTCGTTCCTATTAGATGATGACTCAAGGTACTGTTTTTACATTATCCTCCTTATTTTCACCTGGTTTTCAGTCTCCATTCATAGACTCAGTTTATCATATGGTTATTTATACATTTCATACATATCAATGCAGCATCCCGTTCTCCGTGGATGACATCTCCAAGTCAATGCAACAAATAGATGTAGCTGACATTGATCCTCCTTCCTTAATTCGTGAAAACTCGGGGTTTGGGTTTTTACTTCCACGTGCCGAGTGATGTTCATGATCATGGTTTTGGATGCTCAGATCTTGTTCTCATGGCTACCTACGGGATGTGCACATAAATTGATGTGCTAAAACTTGTGCATATAGGTTTCATTGCTTGTCACCATTCATGTGTATAGTACATACTTCAACCCAGGCAATCCGTCTTGGTGTGATGTCTGGGTCAATTCATTTTTTTCCTCTCAAGTTATATCAACAAGAGGGGAATTTGTCAAGAAGCCATATCACTGTTGATGTGATAATGTGCAATTATATGGGCATTGGTGTCCTGTGACTTCTGCCAAACCGGCAGAGGCCCTTTTTTATTTTTTATTTTTTCATATTCTTCTTGGGTTTTCAGGTCTTGTAGTGGGGTTTTTTTAAATTGTAATTAGCAACTAAAAATGCGTGTCATAGGCTATTATTTGTTGTGTTTGTAAGCAAATTTGTGTTTAATGTGATGTAATATTTATATATATATTTTTTTAAATATTAGATAGAATCTTGTCAGACTATCTTAGCGTTACTGAAAATGTTCTTAGCTGTGTTATCTCAGCTTTAAAAGCCCTCGAAAGAGTGAGGTTCCATTATAAATAAATAACGAGTTACGGTGGATTTGGCACCAAAGTTGAAATACAATGTGATGCAGCTTAACCAGTTCCACTGATCTCTTACCTCGGTCATGACCTGTGGCATTGAAGGAAGAGCAATGTTGGACAATCTATTTCGCAACCTCGGACGCTATTTTTAAATCTAATGGTATACAGACAATTTTTTTCTTTACTAATGAGTTGACAAGTTGTCAATAGTACATAAACTTAAGTGAAAATAAAGACAACTTCTTAGCGTCTTAATAAGTTGGAAAAACGTATGTAAAAACTGTTTTCAATAGCATTTCTCTTTTCATTATTATTATATATCAGTCACAATAGGTCAACCCTGGTGGAAAAAGACAAAGATAGCATCACTAGATCAAAAAAATAAAAAGCATTAGAATCCTAATGGTATCGACCCTAAAGGCTTGTGTGACCAACTTGATGCTTCACTTTGTAGATTTTGGTGGAATCTAAAAGCAAAATCAGGTCCGTACTGGACTCCGATGTCATGGTCGTCTTTGTGTTGGCCCCAAAAGGAGGGAGGCTTGGGTTTCAGAAACTTCTGGGACTTCAACCAAGCTCTCCTCTCCAAATTTGGCTGGTGGATTGTTTCAGGAAAGGATTGCCTCTGTGTTCAGGTGCTGAAAGCAAAATACAAGGTTCGAAATAATTGGCTTTCCCTCTCCTTTTACGGGTAAAGCTTCTCATTTTTGGAAAAGTTTAATGGGCATCAGACACCTTGTAGCTAAGGCAGCTTGCTTTCAAGTTGGGAATGACGCTTCAATTCGAATTTGGTCTGATCCTTGGATTCCCAACCTTCCAAGCTTTATCCCTTCTTCTAAAGAGGGTGCTAACTCAGATTTGGCCTTGGTAGTTTCGCAACTATTAACACCAGAGCAAAGAAATTGGGACGTAGCCAAATTAAATTATTTTTTTGAAGAACCAGTGGTTGAGCTAATTCTAAGCATTCTCATCCCTGTTTTTCAAAAGGAAGATTGCTGGGCTTGGACAACTTCAAACTCAGGATTGTTCTCTGTTAAATTTGCTTATTGGCTCTTGAGAGTGGAATCTCCTCCCTCCAATATTGATGCTGTTATGGGTCAGATTTGGAAGACAAAAATACATGAGCGTTTCAAGATGCTTCTTTGGAGAATTGCTACTAACTTGCTGCCATCTAAAGAGATTATTAGCAGATTTAATGAGTATGGATTTATGTTGCCCTCTCTGCAGTTCAGCAGTGGAGACAATCTTGCATCTATTCACGATTTGTCCCTTTTCTAAATCTTTGTGGTACCAAAGCCAATGGGGTTGAGAATGGAAGTTTTTAATTTTGAATCCCCTTCGGAGTTTTTCAATTTTCTTTTATCTCCGAATTTTGCGAGTAATTTGTTGCCTAGCCAAAGAGAGGAATTTTTGTTATTTGGTGCCATCCTCTGTGATGTTGTTTGGAAGCAGAGAAACCTTTCCATATTTGAGAACATGGACATAAATTTGGAAGGTGTTGCAGCCAGAATTTTTAGCCTTTTTGTTGAGCATAAAACTGCTAGACCCCCCCCCCCCCACCCGGTGAGATCTCAAGTTTCTGCATCAGCCTTGGGTTGGACTTTTCCACTGAGGCATGGCTTAAAAATAAATGTAGATGTTGTGGTAGGTCTAAGATTCTCTGTCATTGCTGCGGTCACAAGAGATTGGAGAGGGAATGTGGTATTTGCTGGTTCAAGGAAAGTGAACACCACCATCCCTTTTCAAGTTGAAGCAGAAGCAGTGAGATGGACACTCTCTTTAGTTCCGGACTTGAGGTGTGACTTTGTCTCTGTGGAAACAGACTCTCAAGTTGTGGCCAAACTCATATCGAACACAACAACGTCTCCCCATTGGAGAATCAGGTTTTTATTCTTTGATTTAAGGTCCTTTTTGTCTAGTTGTAATAATGTAGTTGTTAGATGGGTGCCTAGGATCTGTAATGAGGCAGCCAACATTTTAGCCAAGTGGTCTTTGTTTTGCAATTTTTATGGCTCTTTTGATGTCAGCTTTAGCCCAGACTGTTTCTCCTCTGTTGTGTTGAGAGAGTCCAGTGGCTTGTTGTAGTTTGTTTCCTTCTTAATAAAAGTTTTTGATTATCAAAAAAAAAAAAAAAAAGTACCTATGATTTGATTATTTGAATACAAAGCATTATTTTCACTGCTTAATTGCATTATAAACTGCAAAACAAATGGCCGGGGCGGCCAGAGTCTTTTGGCTAAATATTTTGTAAATTTAAGTTAATTTGTGATATATGTATTATTCAAAGTTATTTAGCCGAGTAAGGAGAGAGGTGAATTTCGGAAAGAGTAAACATTCAGTCAGGCTGTGGCGTAAAACTAGTGTTTTACGCCAGCCAATAGGAGGCTACCACATCATTAATTAAAATATCTTTTCTCTTTCTTTCTTACTGTCTCTCTTGTCTTCTCCGTTTCACAGGACTCTCTCTTCTCTCTCTTTTTTTCTTTCTTTCTCACTTGTTCTCTTCCTCTCTCTAGCCCTCTCACCCATATCTTTCTTCTCCATCTAAAATCAAATCCAATTAAAAGCTTCAAAGCCATCAACCCCTTCCCTTCTCCCTCTTAGCAAAGCTAGAGATCTCACTACACAAACCCAAACTCAGATTTACTAAACCCATATTCAGTGTTCACCGCATCCCAACCGCCTAACACCACA
The DNA here is from genome assembly GCF_001633185.2 of Quercus lobata. Taxonomy (NCBI): domain Eukaryota; kingdom Viridiplantae; phylum Streptophyta; class Magnoliopsida; order Fagales; family Fagaceae; genus Quercus; species Quercus lobata. The sequence goes on along the minus strand of NC_044905.1, from coordinate 61,507,520 downwards.
GATCCACCATAGAGCCCGGACCATGGCCACAGATCAACCGCAACTCCTCTAATCCGGATTTCCTCATCTCAAGCCTGACCCGTAAGGATCTAACCTCGCATTGTCACCGCATTGTGTATGAACTCGTTCTAGATGTTGTAATCGACGAGAGTACATTCTGATTGCTGAGAGGGAGAGGGGAAGGGGCTGGTGACCTTGAAGCTTTTAATCCCAGTAGCAGTAATAGTATGAAGCAGAGCCAATGGTGGACATCTTTCACTTGCTTGTGAAAACTGACTTATTCTAATTTCCTTCACTTCGATCTTCTCTTTCTCTTCTGGGTATATCTCTACCTCTCCAAGTAACTCTTTCCCTTGATACAACACCGCTTTATACATTTCTTTTTTCTCTTTCTTTTCTTTTTGGGGGCCCAAATATGAAAATATAAAAAAGAAATTATATATATGTATATAATCAAAATCTCACTCTTTCAAATGGGTTGCTGAGATTGTTGTTGTTGTTGTTGTTCATCAATTTCTTTGTAAAACCCATGATGGTGATTTCGTCTCTGAGTCAAAGGGAATGCTTTAGATTTGATCTGATTCGTTGGGAATTTTATATAAAACAAAAACCAATACAATACAATACAATACAATAATCTCTGGCTTTGCTAAGAGGGAGAAGGGAAGGGGTTGATGGCCTTGAAGCTTTTAATTGGATTTGATTTTAGATGGAGAAGAAAGGTATGGGTGAGAGGGCTGGAGAGAGGAAGAGAACAAGTGAGAAAGAAAGAAAAAAAGAGAGAGAAGAGAGAGACCTGTGAAACGGAGAAGACAAGAGAGATAGTAAGAGAGAAAGAAAAAAGATATTTTAATTGATGACATGGCAGCCTTCTATTGGCTAGCGTAAAACACTGGTTTTACGCCACAGCCAGACCTAATGTTTACACTTTCAGAAATGATATTACTGAAATTGTAAGAAGTAAGAGGAAGGAGAGAGATAATGTGACAAAAGGGAAAAGAGAGAAAAAGTGATTTCGGCAATACTATTGCCGAAATATCTGCCAAATTTTTGTGCCGCCCAACTGAACCAAAATAAAGGAGGGAAATTTTTTTTTTTTGAATTATGGCAATGTCATTGTCGAAATAGGAGGAGAAAGGAGAGAAAAAAAAAAAAGTTGAATTGTGACAATCTCATTGCCAAGAGAGAGAGAGAGAGAGAGAGAGAGAGAGAGAGAGAGAAGTTTAATTATGACAATATCATTGCCAAAATAGAGGATAGAGGGAGAAAAAAAAAGTTGAATTATGGCAATCTCATTGCTGAAATAGGAGAGAAAAAAAAGTTGAGGTGTGACAATTAAATTTCTTGGAGAGAAAAAAAATTTGTATTTTGGCCAAAATAGGAGGGAAAAAAAAATTGTTGTCAGTAGTTCTCTTTGACCGAAACAGTTTAGTGCTTGTGAAAAAAAATTTGTGCCAAATATGTCACTGTAACTTCATTTCATCACTGTAAAAGTAAAAATTATTCGTCCTTTTATAATTCATTTCATTGCAGAAATCGTCTCGTAACTTCATTTCATTGCAAAAACTAGTTAACAATGCCTTCTACATTGTTACTTCATTCAAGCTACAATCATTATTTTGTCTTTTTATTTCTCCTCACCATTATAAAAGGTAGCATCCATTTTTTCATCTCGTCACATTAATTTTTAACAATCATTCCTCATATTATTTTACTCTTTTCTGCTTGTTCTTTGCTCTATCACTCTTCTTCTTTGCTCTATTTTGCACAACTTAGAATTGTAAGTTTTGGTTTAATATGAGTTTCTTCTTTACTTTATTAACTTACAGTTCTAGAAACTAAAAATGTATTTAAATGTGAGTATTAAAAATATCAATTGTTATAGTCATGATATTATATAATAAATAATAAATACCTTATTATTATTGTAAGGACACAATTTGGCGACGAACCTAAACAGTATTGGGTTCGTACGTAAAAGGCCCAGACAATATGATTTGTAGAGCGTGGGTGTAAAGAACTAGGTTAACTGTGGTATCTACCTCCAAGATTTTCTCTCAAGCCCATACAAAGTTTTCCTTCTTTTTCGTTGGTATAGTGAACGTTCTTTCTTAAGTCCCTCGTGTAACTCTCTCTCCCCTCCTTCTTACTTCTTTCTCTTCAGTTTTATGTATGTTCTTCTTTTTTCTCGATCCTTTTCTTCATGTTCTTCTTTTAGTTTATATACTCCCCTTCACGATCCATCCTCGCCGAACACGTGTAGATTGTGTCCGGGGGATTTCTTTCTGTCCCATCTGGCACCTCCTGGAACTTCCTATGGGCAGCTGTAAGGCTGCTTCCCTACTGCTCAGGTATCACCTCCACATTAATGCGGCCAGAGAGTTGGTTGAGAGGTCATTAATGCGGAGGCAGCTATAGTTTCAGATATTTGTTTGCCTTATCTCTTTCATCTTTAGTCGGCTACTCTACCCCTTGAGATGACCTACTTATGAGATCTGATCGTGGTGAGACCACGTCCTGATCGTCCTCGGACGCATACTGCCGAGGAGCATGGCGTCCTCGGACGGGTGCACGGCCTCGGATGGGCCACTGGCCCAACAATCCTCAACCAATTCTGAATCCTATGGGCCTATCAACCGAATGATCCCCACAATTATTATTAATAATATCCATTGTAAGTTATACATTTCATTTAGCAAAATAAACTAGGATAGTAAGTTGTTACGCAACTCTATGAATTGTATTTGTGGGAGTCAAAAACAACCACTATGAAGATAGTGACAACAAAAATGACTTACACAATTAATTTATAAAAGAAATGGCAAAAATTCCACAATGGGAAATCTAAACAGCAGATTGAAAGATAGCAAGGAACAAAAAAGTTTTTTATTGATATAGGAACAGTTTTCCTAAGGTACGATGGATATGATTAAAAGCTAAAAACTCTTAGACATATTCTTCTATTACAGCTTTCTCTCTCTTGTTCTTTTCTAAAAATTTTCTCCCAATTTTTTTGAATCCCCTCATCTATTGCACCTCCCCTCCTTTTATATACATTTTTTCCTTTCCTCTCTCCCTAACTAGCCCGTTCCCAATTGGATTTGGGGGATACTTGTCTCATCACTCTTTTGCTTTGCCACTCTTTCATTGGTAATGGTAATCAGCTTGAACCTCCACAGGATTCACCTTAAGGAGTTATCTTTTATTCCCCAGGTGTCTTTATTCACATCCACATCTTTGGGCCAGACCCATCTTTTTAGAAATGATCTGTTGGGTCTCTGGCTCTCGACCCAAGTTCATGTTCATCCTCCCACAGTATTATTTATTCGTCCTTTATTTTGTTATTATCAATTTATAGGAAACTTGATAATAAAATATTTCATAATATTTTTGTTATTATATATTAATAATAATGTAAATATGACTCATCAATTGTAGTTATTGTTACATGTATGTTGTTGTTGTTGTTATTATATTATTATTATTATTATTATTATTATTATTATGATGATGATGATGATGATGATGATGTAAAGTAAATCCTACATTTGTGATTGTTTTAATTTAAATAATGTTCTTTTGATATCAAAAGACAAGTAAGTTTCTTGAATCTTTACATTTTTATGGTGGTTATTGGTTGGAAAATAATTTATTGTATAAATTTGTGCTTTGTAAATATTATAAGCTAATACATTGTAAATATGATGTATTGTTATATTAGAGTTGTGGGGCCCGGCCCAGAAATAATGGGCTATTCCAAATTCAGGCCCGTCCGAGGAGCGTCCTGTCCGAAGAGAAACCACGTATGAAGCATTACTCAAACCCATAAACGCCAAGGAAACCTGTCCGAGGAGTAACTCCTCCTCGGACATCACGAAGCCCAGACGAGGAACTCTCCCCAGCCACTTCAGTTCATCCTCCCAATATATAAAATGAATAAAATCCAAAATATCCCATGGAGAGCTACCACCACATTAATTGCACCCCAACCACCCTCTTGGCCGCATTAATGAGGAAATGACCCCTGAACAGTACCGCCTTGGCCTCTGCAACTCACATGGGGAGAGATGAAGGCGTCTGATGGGACAGCCACTCAAGTAGGTGCTTAGATAGTCAACAAGTGTAGGGTTGAGATGAGAGAAGGGAACTATATAATGTAGTGGAGTCCCTTAGAGAAGGGGACGAAAATTTCTGTATGAGGAACTAAAGAAAAAAACTTATACGTGAGAGATCCATTCTGGTGTTTTTATTTTTTGCAACAATACTTTCCATGTATCAGACCGAACAGACTCACTGAGACCAAGTTCTTTGACCCATCCTCTACAAATATTTATTGTGGGTTGCGCTTTGGGCCAGGGCCTAATCAATCGAATTTGGGCCAGGAAAATCGTGCAACTACAATTGGCGCCGTCTGTGGGAAGAACTAGAGCATCAGTTAGCACAACGGTCAAGCATGGCAGAACTAGGTCCGCACCAGGAGAATCCTCACGGGGCTACTCCCAACAGACACAACCCGCCGAGTCCCAGAGGCAAAATAACCCCGTCAATCCAGGCCACAGGGGAAATCGCGAGGGAAGTGTGCATATTATCCGGACAAGCCAGAGTCACACTCAGATAGGTAGTCACGTGTCCCAGAAGCGAAATAGTCACCAGGCCATGCAGCGAGAGATAGATGATCTGAAAAGGAAGCTACGATGAGCACAGCGAAGGCGATCTCCTTCAAACTCAGACAAGTCCTCTAATGCGGAGGATGTGAGTTACCGACGGAGGTCAAGGACCCCCCCAAGTGAAACCTTTACCTACGAAAAGGAACCACGCCCTGTGCGGAAGTATGAGAGCGCATCTAGTAAGGGTTCGGGAAACGACGCCATGAAGAAGGCGTTGGATCAGGTTTCAAGGTCCCCCTTCACGTATAGAATTGAAGGGGCTGAGCTGCCTCGACGGTTCAACCAACCAGCATTCGCCATTTATAGCGGTCGATCAAACCCGGTAGAGCATGTGAGTCAATTTAACCAAAAGATGGCGATCTACTCGCAAAATGAGGCCCTTATGTGCAAAATCTTCCCGTCCAGCTTGGGATCAATGGCGATGAGGTGGTTCAACGGCCTGAAGACAAATTCCATAAGCTCTTACAAGCAGCTCACTCGAGATTTCTGCTCTCGCTTTATCACCAACACCAGAGTCCCCAGGCCCCTCGGTTCGCTATTGTCCTTGTCCATGCACGAGGGAGAGACTCTGAAAGCATACTCCGATAGATACTGGGAAGTATATAATGACCTGGATGATAACCACGATGCTGTCGCTATCAGCACATTCAAAAGCGGCCTCCCCACCGACCATGGCTTAAGGAAGTCCCTCACTGGTAAACCAGTTGCCAACGTTGATCAGTTGAGGGATAGGATAGACAAGTACAAAAGAGTGGAGGAAGATCAGCTGCAAGGGAGGGGGAAGGAGAAGGTTATCCACCCCAAAGCAAATGATTTCAGGTCGGAACGGCACAATCATGGTCAGCCGAGGAGAGATTTTGCGCGACAGGCTGGGCAGAGTAACCCGCAAACAGTGAATGCCATATTCAGAGAGCCCGTACAACAGGTACTGGAGAAAGTAAGAGATGAACCCTATTTCAGGTGGCCGGGAAAGATGGCTGGAGAACCTTCCAAACGTAACCAAAACCTGTACTGCCACTATCATCAAGACCATGGGCACACTACTGAGAACTGCAGGAATCTGTGGAATCATCTGGATCAGTTGGTCCGAGAGGGAAAGTTACGTCACCTGCTGCACCCGTCGAGTGGCCACACCGGCCAAGCAACACAAGAGCCGCGAAAGACGTGACCTTAAGACCACCCACCGGGACAATACATGTCATCTTCGCTGCACCAGGAAGAACGGGACCACCCATCCCCAGGGTGCTAGCTGTTGATCGGCTCCCCTCCAGGAGCAGGCAGAGGGAACACAAAAGGTCAAAAAAGGGAAGCTCTTTGATACTGGGGTTCTCGGATGAGGATAAGAGAGGAACTATTCAACCTCACGATGATGCCTTGGTGGTCACTCTGAGGATTGGGGGCTTTGACGTGAAAAGGGTGTTGGTGGATTCGGGAAGTGCAATAGAGATAATGTACCCTGATCTATACAAGGGGCTGAACCTGAAGCCAGAAGATTTGGCAGTTTATGATTCCCCCCTTCTTAGCTTCGAGGGAAGAATGGTTACGCCAAAGGGACAAATCCGACTACCCGTACAGACTGGGGCGGAGGTGGTGGAAGTGAATTTTATTGTCGTCGACGCTTACTCACCCTACACCGCGATAGTCGCCAGGCCATAGATCCACGCCCTGGAAGCCGTAACCTCCACACTTCATCAGAAGGTGAAATACCCATCCAAAGGACAAGTGGAAGAGATCCGAGGAGATCAGTCCGTATCCAGGCAGTGTATGGTGGCCGCCGTCTTACAACGGCCCCATGCCGAGTCCTCGGCCCCAGAAAGTTTATAGCAATCAGCGGTCTCGGCAGAGCAAAACGACAGACTGGCCGAGGAGATAGGGTGTGAAAGTTTAGATAAAATCGCTGTCAACGACGACCCGGAGAAGTTCTTTCTGGTCGGCTCGGAATTGCCCTCTCAAGAAAAGGAGGAACTGGTCGGATTTCTTAGAGAAAATGTCGACGTGTTCGCATGGGACGCCTACGACGCCCCGGGCGTCGATCCTAGCCTTATTTGTCATCACCTGAAAATCAACCCCTCTTTCACTCCGAAGAAGCAGCCACCCCGACGCCCTTCAAAGGAACATGCTAGTGCCGTAAAAGACGAAGTGGCAAAGCTAAAAAGAGCGGGGGCTATCAAGGAGGTCTTTTACCTAGAGTGGCTGGCAAACACTGTGGTGGTAAAGAAGAAGACAGGGAAATGGAGGGTCTGCGTAGACTTCACGGACCTGAACAAGGCATGCCCAAAGGACCCATTCCCCCTACCCCGAATTGATCGATTGGTGGATGCAACCGTGGGGCACCCTCGAATGAGCTTCCTGGACGCCTTCCAAGGCTATCATCAGATACCCCTTGCGCTAGAGGACCAGGAGAAAACGGCTTTCATGACGCCCATCGGAAACTATCATTACAAGGTGATGCCGTTTAGGCTAAAGAACGCAGGCTCAACCTACCAAAGAATGATGACTCGGATGTTTGAACCACAACTGGGCAAGATCATTGAGGTTTATATAGATGATATGGTCGTCAAGAGTAGAAGGGCGTCCGAGCACGTGAAGGACCTCGGAACAATCTTCACCATATTAAGGGAGCACCGGTTGCGGCTGAATGCCTCCAAATGTTCATTCGGGGTCGGGTCTGGGAAATTCCTAGGGTATATGGTCACCAACAGGGGAATAGAAGTAAGTCCTGATCAAATCAAAGCCATTAACAGCCTACAGGCTCCTCGGAATCCGAAGGAAGTACAGAAGCTCACTGGTATGATTGCGGCATTGAACCGGTTCATATCGAGATCGGCGGATCGATGTCGGCCTTTCTACCTCCTGATAAACAAGTGGAAAGAGTTTGCATGGTCGGAGGATTGCATTCAGGCTTTTCAGCAACTTAAAGACTACCTGTCCCGACCACCCATCATGTCCAGCCCTGAGGCGGATGAGGTGCTGTTTGCCTACATCGCCGTAGCTCCCCACGCTGTAAGCCTGGTACTGATACGGGATGATAATGGGGTGCAGCGACCGGTGTACTATGTGAGCAAATCACTACATGAGGCCGAGGTGCGATACCTACCTTTAGAAAAGGCAATTCTGGCAATAGTGCATGCAACCCGAAAACTTCCTCATTACTTTCAGGCGCACACGGTCATCGTTCTGACTCAGCTTCCCCTCCGAGCAGTGCTTCGAAGCGCTGACTATACAGGAAGGATCGCCATGTGGAGTGCGCTCTTGGGAGCCTTTGATATAAAATATATGCCCAGATCCTCCATCAAAGGGCAGGTCCTCGCAGACTTGGTAGCGGAGTTTGCTGAGCCCTCCATAGAAACAATAACCGAGAAGAGGGACATGGATGGGAAGTCGGTTGGTGCGATCTCAACAGGGAGGAACACGCATTGGAAGGTCTACGTAGATGGCGCAGCCAACCAGAGAGGGTCAGGAGTTGGGATAGTTTTAATATCCCCGGACGGTGCTGCCATTGAAAAATCATTAAGGCTCGGATTCTCGGCTACGAACAATGAAGCCGAATACGAAGCCTTACTTCAAGGGATGATGATGGTTCAAAGGTTGGGCGGAAAAATGATAGAAGCGTTCTCGGACTCCAGACTGGTAGTCGGACAGGTGATGGGTGAGCTGGAAGCCCGAGACACTAGGATGCAAGAGTATCTGGGACAAGTCAGGCGGCTGCAGACGAATTTTGAGTCCTTCAATGTGACACACATTTCCAGGAGTGGCAACACCCATGCGGACTCGCTGGCCACTCTCGCCACGTCCTCGGCACATAATCTGCCGCGAGTAATCCTGGTTGAAGATCTAGCCCAGGCAATTCCCATCAGTAGAGGCCCTGCCAGAGTCCACCAGATCAGAAAGAGTCACAGCTGGATGGATCCCATAAAGAACTTCCTGCAAAACGACGTCTTGCCGGAAGAAAAATTGGAAGCCGAGAAGATACGAAGGAATACTCCTCGGTTTTGGCTGTCAGAGGACCACAAACTATATCGGCGCTCCTATTCTGGACCGTACCTACTCTGCGTACACCCAGAAGAATCCGAATCTCTGCTTGAGGAGTTACACGAGGGGATTTGTGGAAGTCATACCGGAGGGAGATCGCTGGCACACAGGGCACTTACCCAGGGGTACTGGTGGCCGAACATGCAGAGAGAGGCCCAAGAATACGCCAAGAAGTGCGATCAGTGCCAAAGATTCGCCCCGAATATCCACCAACCCGGAGGAGTTCTCAACCCCCTCTCGAGTCCATGGCCGTTCGCACAATGGGGCCTTGATCTAGTTGGACCCTTCCCCAAGGCCGCAGGGAACAGGCGATACATAATAGTCGGAACGGACTACTTCACTAAATGGGTGGAGGCTGAACCATTGGCCAACATTAGGGACGTGGACGCCCAAAAATTCATCTGGAAGAACATCATCACCCGCTTCGGGACCCCGCGTACACTCATTTCCGATAATGGTCTGCAGTTCGACAGTAAAAACTTTAGGGAGTATTGCCGCGAGTTTGGAATCATCAACAGATATTCCACCCCCGCCTACCCTCAGGGAAATTGACAGGTCGAAGCCGTGAACAAGGTCATAGTGAACGGACTGAAGAAGAGGTTGGACGAGGCGAAGGGGAGATGGGTAGAAGAACTCCCCCATGTCTTATGGACTAATCGGACGACGCCGCGACGATCGACCGGTGAGACCCCCTTCTCGATGACTTACGGGGCTGAGGCCGTGCTCCCGATTGAGAACAACTTTCCCACACTGAGGTCTAGATCGTTTACCCCAAGCGATAACGACGAGTTATTGGAACGGAGTCTGGACCTAGCCGAAGAAAGAAGGGAAAAAGCGATGATTCATGTGGCCTATTATCACCAGAAGCTGAGACAAGGGTATGATGCTAACGTCAAACCACGGCCTCTGGGGCTAGGTGATCTCGTAATGAGGAAGATTCTTGGCAGCGCAAAGAACCCCTCTTGGGGCAAGTTGGGGCCCAATTGGGAAGGACCATACCGTGTCACATCCGTGGCCGGAATAGGCGCCTACTACCTAGAAGATTTAGATGAAAAAGCTGTACCTCGACCATGGAATGTAAATAACCTCAGAAGATATTATTATTAATGAGAATGGCTTAGCATACGTTTTCTTTCATGATTATCCGCTGCTTGCTGGGCTACTGACAACCATTCGTAGTTTTAAACAAAACCCAAGTCCTGCATGGCTCCTCGGACCACAGACTTGGGGGAAATTATTACTAATATAAGTTTTAAACAGAACCTAGTCCTGCATGGCTCCACGGACCACAGACTAAGGAGAAATTAATACTTAAGGAAACTATTCATAGTTTTAAACAGAACCCAAGTCCTGCATGGCTCCTCGGACCACAGACTTGGGGGAAATTATTACTAATATAAGTTTTAAACAGAACCTAGTCCGCATGGCTTCCACGGACCACAGCTAAGGGGAAAATTTAATACTTAAGGCAACTATTCATAGTTTTAAAA